>NW_025765695.1:0-121814 GCF_003918875.1 Haliotis rubra | reverse complement strand
CTCCTTCCTCCTTCTTCTTTCTTCCTCCTCTTCTTCTTCCTTCTTCTTTCTCCTTCCTTCTCCTCCTTCTTCTTCTTTCCTCCTTCTTCTTCTTTTCTCCTCCTTCCTTCTTCTTTCTCCTTCTTCCTCCTTCTTCTTTTCTTCCTCCTTCCTTCTTCTTCTTCCTTCTTCTTCTTCCTTCTTCTTTCTCCTTCTTCCATCTTCTTTCTCTCTCCTTCTTCTTCTTTCTCCTCCTTCCTTCTTCCTTCTTCTTCCTCTCCCTCCTTTCTTCTTCCTTCTTCTTTCTCCTTCCTTCCTTCCTTCTTCTTCTTTCTCCTCCTTCTTCCTTCTTCTTTCTTCCTCCTTCTTCCTTCTTCTTCCTCCTCCTCCTTCCTTCCTTCTTCTTTCTTCTTCCTTCTTCTTTCCTTCTTCTTCTTCCTTCTTCTTTCTTCTTTCTCTCTCTTCTTCTTCCTTCTTCTTTCTCCTCCTCCTCCTTCTTCTTTTTCTTCTTCCTCCTTCTTCCTTCTTCTTTCTCCTCCTTCTTCCTTCTTCTTTTCTTCTTCTTCTTCTTCTTCTTCTTTCTTCCTTCCTTCTTCTTCCTTCTTTCTTTCTTCCTCCTTCTTCCTTCTTCTTCCTTCTTCTTTCTTCTTCTTCCTCCTTCTTTCTTCTTCTTCTTTCTTCTCTTCTTCCTTCTTCTTTCTTCTCCCTTTCTTCTTCTTCTTCTTCTTCTTCCTTCTTCTTCTTTCTTCCTTCTTCTTTCTTCTTCCTTCTTTCTTCTTTCTCTTCTTTCTTCTTCTTTCTTCCTTCTTCTTCCTTCTTCCTTCTTCCTTCTTCTTCCTTCTTCTTTCTCCACCTCCTCTTCTTCTTTCTCCTCTTCTCCTTCTTCTTCTTTCTTCCTTCTTCCTTCTTCTTTCTCCTTCTTTTCTTCCTCCTTCTTTCTTCTCCTTCTTCTTCTTTTCTCCTTCTTCCTTCTTCCATCTTCTTTCTCCTCCTTCTTCTTCCTTCTCCTCCTTCTTTCTTTTTCTTCTTCGTCCTCCATTCTTCTTCTTCCTTCTCTTCTTCTTTTACTATTTCCTTCTTTCTTCTTCTTTCCTTCTCCCCTTCTTTTCTTCCTTCCTTCTTCCTCCTTCTTCTTTTCTCCTTCTCTTCCTTCTTCTTCCTTCTTCTTTCTCTCCCACCTCCTTCTTCGTCTTTCTCCCTCCTCCCTTCTTCTTTCTCACTCCTTCTTCCTTCTTCTGTCTCCTCCCCTTCTTCCTTCTTCTTCCTTCCTCCTCCCTTCTTCTTTCTCATTCCTTCTTCCTTCTTCTGTCTCCTCCCCTTCTTCCTTCTTCTTCCTTCCTCTTTCCTTCTTCTTTCTCCCTCCTCCCCTTCTTCCTTTTTCGTTCTCCCTCCTCCTTCATCTTCCAAGCCCTCCTCATTCTTCTTCTCCCCTCCTCATTCTTCTTCCTCTCCCTGTTCTTCTTGTTTTCTTCCCTCTTCTGCCTTGTCCTCCTCATTCTTCTTTCTTCTTCCCTCTTCTTCTTCTTTCTCAAAAAAGTAACTGCACAACTGTTGTGCAACAGTTGTCTGTGTGTATATGTGAATGTGTGTGTGTGTGTCTGTGCGTGTGCGTGTGTGTGTCCTTAGAGTGATCAGGATGCATGCGTTAACCGTAAAAGAACAATAAGTAGGGTATATACACTTTTACATGTTGAATTCTCATGGAAATAATTCAAACATTTCCCTCTACGTCAATGTAATCCATTTCATACAAATTCAACATTAGATGCTCACTTCACACTGTCACAGTGAAACAGCGCCCGACGGAATAAAACCTCATTTGTGAGGTAATGTGTCGAAAGTGTTATCACCGAATACAAGAGAGAGTCGACTTGTTGAGACCGGACTAAAAATGTTACTATAGCAACGTAGTTTTGTTCTTATACAAGGGCGCTTCCGGGTTAATGTAAACGGTCGCCCCACCCTCGAATATATTAATGAAATGTCCATGACTTGGACATGTTCCGCTTTATAACGAGGAATCTGTTCACACACATGTTCATATTTGATGTATTGAACACACTGAGTACACAGACTGCTCCCTGGTGATGCCTGGAGGGAGGCTAATGCACTAGGATGTATGGGCACTGTAGGAAGGATGCTGTCACATACCACCTGGTTGCAGTACACGTGTTCCTGCATGATGTGTAACTGTGTATACTCCGTGAATAACACATTCGTCAGGTTTTGAGGTTTGGAATATATTTGTAAATAGGCAAATAATATATTTGTAAATAGCAAATAATTTATTTTTAAATAGGCAAATAACATATTTGTAAATAGGCAAATAACATATTTGTAAATAGGCAAATAATATATTTGTAAATAGGCAAATATCATGGAAGAATTCCATTAATTAATTGCTTGCTTGTTTGTTCGGTGATTATGTTTACAAAAATCTTCGAAGAATGCTTGGTGGTATTTTGCTATGTTTTTTTGACGATGGATGCAACAGTTCCATTTTGGGTGTGCAGCTTTATTCGACTAACATTTAGTCTCGAAGTATAAGTATCGTATTTGAAAGTATATGTATACTAATTAATAAACATAAATAGATAGAGCTCAGAATTTCAGACTTGAGCTGAAGCAATCAAGACTTGTCAATCTTCTAGACTTTAGCGGGACTCCTTTGGCAATTTATGTCTAATCGACTTTAGTTGTATGTATGGTCAGAATAAATTAGTTACCTGAGGATTTACTTAGTGGTGTCAGGGTACCTGGGTGTTTGTGTACAAGGATGTCGGGACACGTGGGCTCGGGGCACATGGTGTCTGCATTGGTGTGGGTGTCTAGGCTATGGCTGTCTGGACTGTGGGAGGCAGGAAGGGTGTCTGGACTGGGGGTGGTGGGATGGGTGTCTGGACTGTTGGTAGATGGGATGGGTGTCTGGACTGTCGGTAGATGGGATGGGTGTCTGGACTGTTGGTAGATGGGATGGGTGTCTGGACTGTCGGTAGATGGGATGGGTGTCTGGACTGTTGGTAGATGGGATGGGTGTCTGGACTGTGGGTGGTGGGATGGGTGTCTGGACTGTGGGTAGATGGGATGGGTGTCTGGACTGTCGGTAGATGGGATGGGTGTCTGGACTGTGGGTGGTGGGAAGGGTGTCTGGACTGTGGGTGGTGGGATGGGTGTCTGGACTGTGGGTGGTGGGAAGGGTGTTTAGAATGTGGGTGGCAGGAAGGGTGTCTGGACTGTGGGTGGCAGGAAGGGTGTCTGGACTGTCGGTAGATGGGATGGATGTCTGGACTGTGGGTGGTGGGAAGGGTGTCTGGACTGTCGGTAGATGGGATGGGTGTCTGGACTGCCGGTTGATGGGATCGGTGTCTGGACTGTGGGTGGCAGGAAGGGTGTTTGGACTGTGGGTGGCAGGAAGGGTGTCTGGACTGTCGGTAGATGGGATGGATGTCTGGACTGTGGGTGGCAGGAAGGGTGTCTGGACTGTCGGTAGATGGGATGGGTGTCTGGACTGTGGGTGGCAGGAAGGGTGTTTGGACTGTGGGAGGCAGCATGGGTGAATGGACTGTGAGTGGTGGGAAGGGTGTTTAGAATGGGGTGGCCAGGAAGGAACTGTGGGTGGCAGGAAGGGGTGTGTCTGAACTGTCGGTAGATGGGATGGGTGTCTGGACTGTGGGTGGCAGGAAAGGGTGTTTGGACTGTCAGTAGATGGAAGGGTGTTTGGACTGTGGGTGGTGGGAAGGGTGTTTGGACTGTGGGAGGCAGCATGGGTGAATGGACTGTGGGTGGTGGGAAGGGTGTTTAGAATGTGGGTGGCAGGAAGGGTGTCTGGACTGTGGGTGGAAGGAAGGGTGTCTGGACTGTCGGTAGATGGGATGGATGTCTGGACTGTGGGTGGCAGGAAGGGTGTCTGGACTGTCGGTAGATGGGATGGGTGTCTGGACTGTGGGTGGCAGGAAGGGTGTTTGGACTGTGGGAGGCAGCATGGGTGAATGGACTGTGGGTGGTGGGAAGGGTGTTTAGAATGTGGGTGGCAGGAAGGGTGTCTGGACTGTGGGTGGCAGGAAGGGTGTCTGGACTGTCGGTAGATGGGATGGATGTCTGGACTGTGGGTGGCAGGGAGGGTGTTTGGACTGTGGGGAGGCAGGAAAGGGTGTTTGGACTGTGGTAGGTGGGAATGGAGTGTTTGGACTGTGGAGGAGAAAGGATGGGTGAATGGACTGTCAGGTAGGTGGGAAGGGTGTTTAGAATGTGGGTGGCAGGAAGGGTGTCTGGACTGTGGGTGGCAGGAAGGGTGTCTGGACTGTCGGTAGATGGGATGGATGTCTGGACTGTGGGTGGTAGGAAGGGTGTCTGGACTGTCGGTAGATGGGATAGGTGTCTGGACTGTGGGTGGCAGGAAGGGTGTTTGGACTGTCCAGTAGGAAGCTTATGGGTGAATGGACTGTGTGTGGTGGGAAAAGGTGTTTAGATAATGTGGGTGGCAGGAAAGGTGTCTGGACTGTCAGTGGCAGGAAGGATGTCTGGACTGTGGGTGGTGGGAAGGTGTCTGGACTGTGGGTGGTGGGAGATAGGTGTCTGGACTGTATGGTGGTGGGAAGGTGTCTGGACTGTCGGTAGATGGGATGGAGGTGTCTGGACTGTCAGTTGATAGGATCAGTGTCTGGACTGTGGGTGGCAGGAAGGGTGTTTGGACTGTGGGTGGAAGGAAGGGTGTCTGGACTGTCCCAGTAGATGGGATGGATGTCTGGAGGACTGTGGGTAGCAGGAAGGTGTCTGAACTGTCAGTAGATGGGATGGATGTCTGGACTGTGGGTAGGAAATACAGGAAAGGTGTGTTGGACTGTGGGAAGCAGCATGGGTGAAATGGACTGTGGGTGGAATGGGAAAGGTGTTTTAGAATGTGGGTATGTAGGAAGGGAGTGTCTGGACTGTGGGTAGCAGGAAAAGTGTCTGAGACTGTGGGTAGTAGGAAAGTGTATCTGGACTGTAGGTGAGTGGGATGGAGTGTCTGGACTGTGGGTGGTGAGGAAAAGGTGTCTGGACTATCAGTAGATAGGATAGAGTGTCTAGACTGTCAGTTGATGGGATATGGTGTCTAGACTGTGGGTGGCAGGAAAAGGGTGTTTGGACTGTGGGTGGCTTAGGAAGGGTGTCTGGACTGTGTAGATAGGCAGTATGGGTGTATGGACTGTGGGTGAGTGGGAAAGGTGTTTGGACTGTGGGTGGCAGGAAATGGGTGTTTGGACTGTGAGAAGGGCATGGGTGTAGTATAGACTGTGGGTAGCAGGAAAGGGTGTCTGGACTGTGGGTAGCAGGAAGGGTGTGTCTGGACTGTCAGTAGATGGAATGGGCATCTGGAAGCTGTCAGTAGAGGATAGGTGTCTGGACTGTCGGTAGATGGGATGGATGTTTGAACTGTCGGTAGATGGGATAAGGTGTATGGACTGTCGGTAGATAGGATGGGTGTCTGGACTGTCGGTAGAATGGGATGGGTGTCTGGAATGTCGGTAGATGGGATGGGTGTCTGGACTGTCGGTAGAGCAGGATAGGTGTCTGGACTGTCAGTAGAATGGGATAGGTGTCTGGACTGTCATTAGAGGATGGAGTGTCTGGACTGTGGGTGGCAGGAAAAGGTGTCTGGACTGTGGGTGTGAGCAGGAAAGGAGGTGTCTGGACTGTCAGGTAGATGGGATGGATGTCTGGACTGTAGGAGTAGGCAGAAAGGGTGTCTGGACTATGAGTAGCAGGAAGAGGTGTCTGGACTAGTCGGTAGATAGGATGGATGTCTGGACTGTGGGTGGTGGGAAAAGTGTCTGGACTGTCAGATGGGATGAGTGTCTGGAGAATGGGATCAGTGTCTTGACTGTGGGTGGCAGGAAGGGTGTCTGAACTGTGGTGGCAGGAAAGGGTGTCTGGACTGTCAGTAGATGGAATAGGCGTCTGGGCTGTGTCGGTAGAGGGATGAGGTGTCTGAACTGTGTCAGTAGATGGAATGGATGTTTGAACTGTCAGTAGATGGGATAGGTGTATGGACTGTCGGTAGATGGGATGGAGTGTCTGGACTGTCAGTAGATAGGATGGGTGTCTGGAATGTCGGTAGATGGGATGGGTGTCTGGACTGTCGGTAGAGATGGAGTGTCTGGACTGTCAGTAGGGATAGAGTGTCTGGACTGTCAGTAGAGGATAGGTGTCTGGACTGTGTAGGTAGCAGGAAGAAGTGTGTCTGGACTGTAGGCAGTGGGAAAGGTGTCTGGACTGTCCGGTAGATAGGATGAATGTCTGGACTGTGGGTAGGCAGGAAGAGAGTGTCTGGACTGTGGGTAGCAGGAAAGAAGGTGTCTGGACTGTCAGTAGATAGGATGATAGATGTCTGGACCGTGGGTAGTGGGGAAGGGTGTCTGGACTGTGGGTAGGAGAAGGATGTCTGGACTGTCAGTAGATGGGATGAGTGTCTGGACTGTATGTGGCAAGAAGAGGTATCTGGACTGTGGGTAGGCAGGAAGAGTGTCTGGACTGTCAGTAGATAGGATGGATGTCTGAACTGTGGGGTGTAGCAAGAATTATCCTGGACTGTGAGTAGCAGGTGTCTGGACTGTCAGTAGAAATGAGATGAATGTCTGGACTGTGTAGGTGGTAGGAAAAAGGATGTCTGGACTGTCATTAGTATAGGATCAGTGTCTTGACTGTGGGTAGCTTGGAAAGGTGTCTGGACTGTAGGTAGCAGGGAAAGTGTCTGGACTGTCGGTAGATAGAATAGGCGTCTAGAAGCTGTCAGTAGAGATGGGTGTCTGAACTGTCAGTAGATGAGATGGGATGTTTGAACTGTCAGTAGATAGGATAGAGTGTATGGACTGTCAGTGATAGATGGGATAGGTGTGTCTGGACTGTCAGTAGATAGGTGATAGAGTGTCTAGATGAATGTCATGGACAGGAGGATAGAGTGTCTGGACTGTGTCAGTAGAGGAGGAGGGTGTCTGGACTGTCAGTAGATACAACTATGGGAAAGTGTCTAGACTGTCAGTAGGCATGGGAAGGTGTCTGGACTGTCAGTAGATAGGATGGATGTCTGGACTATGATGCTTAGGAAAAGTGGGAGCAGGAAAAGTGTCTAGACTGTCAGTAGGAGGATAGGTGTCTGAACTGTGGGTAGTGCAGGAAGGAGTGTCTGGACTGTCGGTAGATAGGATGGAGGTGTCTAGGACTGTGGTGGTGAACTGTATAGGAGAGTGTGTCTGGACTGTGGAAAAGTGGCAGGAAAAGAGTGTCTGGACTGTCAGTAGATGGGATGAGATGTCTGGACAAGTGGGTAGGAAAAGTGTCTGAAGAAGTGTCTGGACTGTGGAGTGAGTAGGAAAAGGTTAGGAAAAGATGTCTGAACTGTCAGTAGATAGGATGGGTGTCTGGACTGTATGTAGCAGGAAAGGGTGTTTAGACTGTGGTGGCATGGAAGTGGTATCTGAACTGTGGGTTAGAAATGGGATGGATGTCTGGACTGTGGGTGGTGCAGGAAGGAGTGTCTGGACTGTGGGTAGATGGGATGAAGTGTCTAGACTGTGGGTGGTAGGAAGGTGTATCTGGACTGTCAGTAGAATGGGATAGGTGTCTAGACTGTGAGTGGATGGGAAGGTGTCTTGACTGTGGAGTAGCAGGAAGAAGTGTCTGGACTGTGGAGTGAAATGAGAAGGAGTGTCTGGACTGTATGTAGGCATTATGGAGTGTATGTTGAACTGTGAGTGGTGGGAAAGGTATCTGGACTGTACCGGTGATAGGATGGATGTATCTGGACTACAGCAAGATGGGAAAGAAATTGTCTGAACTGTGGGTAAGGTAGAGATAGGTGTCTAGACTGTAGGTAGTAGGAAAAGTGTCTGAACTGTCAGTAGATAGGATGAATGTCTAGACTGTCATGTTGATAGGATCAGTGTCTGTAGACTGTACCGATGGCAGGAAAGGTATTTGAACTGTGGAGTGGAAGAAGGTATCTGAACTGTCAGTAGACTAGTATAGAGTGTGTCTAGACTGTGGGTAGTGCAGGAAGAATTGTTTGGACTACTCAGTAAATGGGATGAGTGTCTGGACTGTGGAGTAGTAGGAAAGGTATTTAGACTGTACGTAACGAGATATGAGTGCTTATGGACTGTGGGTAATTAGGAAAGAGTGTCTTTGTCAGTAATGTAGATAGAGTACTTCAGGAAATAGGTCAGTCCTAGACTATGCAGCAGTATAGCTGTATGAACTGGAAAAGAAAGGTATCTGAGACTGTTAGTAAAATAGGATTTGATGTCTAGACTAATGAAGTGGGCTAGAAAAGTATTTATCTGGACTGTCAGTAGATAGGTAGATAAGAGTATCTGGAACTTGGGGAAAATTGCTTAGAAAGATGAGTCAGGGAAAGGGTCTTGGACTGTAGCGTGGCAGGAAAGGTGTCTGAACTGTGGAAGTAACTTAGAAGGAGTGTCTGGACTGTCAAGTATAGAATAGGCATCTAGGCTGTCAGTAGAGGATAGAGTAGTGTCTGAACTGTCATTAGATGGGATGGATGTTTTGAACTGTCAGTAGTAATGGGATAAGTATCTGGACTGTCAGTAGATAGGAAAGAAATTACCTGAACTGTCAGTAGATGGGATGAATGTCTGGACTGTATGGTAGTAGGAAAAGGTGTCTGGACTGTCGGTAGCCAGGATGGATGTCTGGACTGTCGGTAAATATAGGAATGGTGTCTGAACTGTATACTTAGCGAAGGTATTTGTAGACTGTGAGTAGCAAGAAAGGGTGTATGAACTGTGTCAGTAGATGGGATAGGTGTCTGAACTGTGGGTAGTGGAAAGAATGTCTGGACTGTCAGTAAGATGAGATGAATGTCTGGACTGTGGGTGGTTAGGAAAGAAATGTCTGGACTGTGGAGGTAGAGATTAGGGTGTCTGGACTGTGGGTGGTAGGAAGGGTGTCTGGACTGTCGGTAGATGGGATGGGTGTCTAAGACTGTCGGTTGATGGGATCGGTGTCTGGACTGTGGGTGACAGGAAGTGTGTTTGGACTGTGGGTGGAAGGAAGGGTGTCTGGACTGTGGGTGGCAGTATGGGTGTATGGACTGTGGGTGGTGGGAAGGGTGTTTGGACTGTCGGTAGATGGGATGGGTGTCTGGACTGTGGGTGGCAGGAAGGGTGTTTGGACTGTGGGAGGCAGTATGGGTGTATGGACTGTGGGTGGTGGGAAGGGT
The DNA here is from genome assembly GCF_003918875.1 of Haliotis rubra. Classification (NCBI taxonomy): domain Eukaryota; kingdom Metazoa; phylum Mollusca; class Gastropoda; order Lepetellida; family Haliotidae; genus Haliotis; species Haliotis rubra. Next base: position 112,615 of record NW_025765695.1, on the reverse strand, counting down.
ATTTAGAAATAATGCAGGCTTAAGGGAAGGTGTCTGGACTGTGGGTGGTTAGGAAAAATGTGTCTGGACTGTGGGTAGCAGGAAAGGGTGTCTGGACTGTCGGTTAAGGAATGGAATAGGCGTCTGGAGCTGTCAGTAGAAGGCCATGAGTGTCTGATCTGTCAGTAGATGGAGATAGGGTGTTTGAACTGTCAGTAGATGGGATAAGGTATCTGGACTGTCAGTAGATAGGATAGGGTGTCTGAACTGTCAGTAGATGGGATAAGTGTCTAGACTGTCGGTAAATGAGATGAGAGTATCTATAGACTGTCAGTAGAAGGATAGGTGTCTGAACTGTCGTGTAGATAGGAAAGGAAGTATTTGGACTGTCGGTAGATGGGAATGAGTGTCTGAACTGTCGGTAGATGAGATGGAGTGTTTGGACTGTAGCTAAAATGGGATAGGAGTGTCTGAACTGTCGGTAGGAAAGAAAGTGTTTGGACTGTGTCAGTAAAGGCGATAGAGGTGTCTGGACTGTAAGTAGCAGGAAAGAGGTGTCTGAACTGTGGAGTGTCCCAGAAAAGTGTCTGAACTGTGGAGTGGCAGGAAGAAGGGTATCTATGGACTGTCAGTAGATAGAAGATAGGTGTCTGAACTGTGGGTAGTGAGAAAGGGTGTCTGGACTGTGAGTAGGTTAGAAAAAGGTGTTTGGACTGTCAGTAAATGAGAACTAGTGTCCTGGACTGTAAGGTAGCAGGAAAGGTGTTTACAGACTGTAGAAGAGCAGTATGGGTGTATATGGACTGTGGGTAGTAGGAAAGAGTGTCTAGACTGTGGATTTGCTTAGGAAAGAGGTGTCTGAGACTGTAGGTAGCAGGAAAGAGGTGTCTAGACTGTAGGTAGATGGGAAAAGTGTCTAGACTGTAGGTTGTGGGAAGGTGTCTGGACTGTGGAAGTTGGCTAGGAAAGTGTTTAGACTGTCGGTAGTGAAAAGGAGTGTCTAGACTTCATGAGTGCTTGGGAAAGAATTATTTGGACTGTCAGTAGATAAGAGTGAGTCTGGACTGTCAGTATGGAAATGAGTATTAGGACATTGTATGGGATCACTAGCAGTATAGGTAATGGAAGTGTATATACTGTGGAGTAGATAGGAAAAAGGTATCTAGACTATAAGGTTGCAGGAAAGAGCATCTAGACTGTAGAAGTAGATTAGCAGAAGGAGTCCTAGAATGTCAGTGGTAGGATAAGGTGTCTGAACTGTGGGTAGCAGGAAGGTGTCTGGACTGTCAGTAGATGGGATGGGTATCTGGACTGTGGGTGGTGGGAAGGATGTCTGGACTGTCGGTAGATGGGATGGATGTCTGGACTGTGGGTGGTGGGAAGGGTGTCTGGACTGTGGGTGGTGGGATGGGTGTCTGGACTGTGGGTGGTGGGAAGGGTGTCTGGACTGTCGGTAGATGGGATGGGTGTCTGGACTGTCGGTTGATGGGATCGGTGTCTGGACTGTGGGTGACAGGAAGGGTGTTTGGACTGTGGGTGGAAGGAAGGGTGTCTGGACTGTGGGTGTAGCAGTATATGGTGTATGGACTGTGGTGTAGTAGGGAAGGTGTTTGGACTGTCAGTAGATAGGATAGGTGTCTGGACTGTGGGTGGCAGGAAGGGTGTTTGGACTGTGGGAGGCAGTATGGGTGTATGGACTGTGGGTGGTGGGAAGGGTGTTTAGAATGTGGGTGGCAGGAAGGGTGTCTGGACTGTGGGTGGCAGGAAGGGTGTCTGGACTGTCGGTAGATGGGATGGATGTCTGGACTGTGGGTGGTGGGAAGGGTGTCTGGACTGTCGGTAGATGGGATGGGTGTCTGGACTGTCGGTAGATGGGATCGGTGTCTTGAATGTGGGTGGCAGGAAGGGTGTCTGGACTGTTGGTGGCAGGAAGGGTGTCTGGACTGTCGGTAGATGGAATGGGCGTCTGGGCTGTCGGTAGAGGGGATGGGTGTCTGAACTGTCGGTAGATGGGATGGGTGTTTGAACTGTCGGTAGATGGGATAGGTATCTGAACTGTCGGTAGATGGGATGGAGTGTCTGGACTGTCAGGTAGAATGGGATGGGTGTCTGGAATGTCGGTAGATGGGATGGGTGTCTGACTGTCAGTAGAGGCGATGGGTGTCTGAGACTGTCAGTAGATAGGAAAAGAATTTTGGACTGTCAGTAGATGGATGGGTGTCTGAACTGTCGGTAGATGGGATGGGTGTCTGGACTCTAGCTAGATGGGATGGAGTGTCTGGACTGTCGGTAGAGGAAGGGTGTTTGGACTGTCGGTAGAGGATTAGAGTGTCTGGACTGTAGGTAGCAGGAAAGAAGGTGTCTGGACTGTAGAGTGTCATCCAGAAGGGTGTCTGAACTGGGTGGCAGGAAAGGGTGTCTGGACTGTCGGTAGATGGGATGGGTGTCTGAACTGTGGGTGGTGGGAAAGAAAAGTGTCTGAACTGTGGTAGCAGTATGGGTGTATGGACTGTGGGTGGTGGGAAGGGTGTCTGGACTGTGGTTGGCAGGAAGGGTGTCTGGACTGTGGGTGGCAGGAAGGTGTGTCTGACTGTGGGTGGCAGGAAGGGTATGTGTCTGGACTGTGGGTGGTGGGAAGGGTGTTTGGACTGTGGGTAGGAAAGAGTGTTTGGACTGTCAGGTAGATGGAACTAGTGTCTAGGACTGTGGGTAGTAGGAAAGGTGTTTGGACTGTGGAAGAGCAGTATGGGTGTATGGACTGTGTGGAGTAGGTAGGAATAGGTGTCTGGACTGTAGGTGGTAGCAGGAAGGTGTCTGGACTGTGGGTAGCAGGAAAGGGTGTCTGGACTGTGGGAGTAGGTGGGAAAGGAGTGTCTGGACTGTGGGTGGTAGGAAGGGTGTTCTGGACTGTGGGTGGAGAGGAAAAGTGTCTGGACTGTCAGTGGTGAATGGGGTAGTGTCCTATGACTGCGGGGTAGCAGAGACTGTCGTTTGGAACTGTGTCTGAAGCAGTAGTATGGTATAGTATGTACTAGTAGGTAGGTGTCTGAAGGTGTAGATGATGACTATAGGTTGCTGTCAGGGTAGATGGGAAGAGCGTCTGGACTGTCGGTGGCAGGATAGGGAGTCTGGACTGTGGGTGGTAATGGAGATGGTGTCTGGACTATGGGTAGGTAGGAATGGTAGTGTCTGACCTGTCAGTAGATAGGATGGTGTCTGGACTCTAGGACTGGTAGGAAGGATAGATGTCTGAACTGTCAGTAGATAGGATGGATGTCTGGACTGTGGAGGTAGTGGGAAGGGTGTCTGGACTGTGGGTGGTGGGATGGGTGTCTGGACTGTGGGTGGTGGGAAGGGTGTCTGGACTGTCGGTAGATGGGATGGGTGTCTGGACTGTCGGTTGATGGGATCGGTGTCTGGACTGTGGGTGACAGGAAGGGTGTTTGGACTGTGGGTGGAAGGAAGGGTGTCTGGACTGTGGGTGGCAGTATGGGTGTATGGACTGTGGGTGGTGGGAAGGGTGTTTGGACTGTCGGTAGATGGGATGGGTGTCTGGACTGTGGGTGGCAGGAAGGGTGTTTGGACTGTGGGAGGCAGTATGGGTGTATGGAAGAGTGTAGAATGTAGGTGGTGGGAATGGGTAGAGGAATGTCTGGACTGTCAGTAGGCAGGATGGGTGTGTCTGGACTGTGGGTGGCAGGAAGGGTGTCTGGACTGTCGGTAGATGGGATGGGTGTCTGGACTGTCGGTAGATGGGATCGGTGTCTTGAACTGTGGGTGGCAGGAAGGGTGTCTGGACTGTTGGTGGCAGGAAGGGTGTCTGGACTGTCGGTAGATGGAATGGGCGTCTGGGCTGTCGGTAGAGGGGATGGGTGTCTGAACTGTCGGTAGATGGGATGGGTGTTTGAACTGTCGGTAGATGGGATGGGTATCTGGACTGTCGGTAGATGGGATGGGTGTCTGGACTGTCGGTAGATGGGATGGGTGTCTGGACTGTCGGTAGATGGGATGGGTGTCTGGACTGTCGGTAGATGGGATGGGTGTTTGGACTGTCGGTAGATGGGATGGGTGTCTGAACTGTCGGTAGATGGGATGGGTGTCTGAACTGTCGGTAGATGGGATGGGTGTCTGGACTGTCGGTAGATGGGATGGGTGTCTGGACTGTCGGTAGAGGGGATGGGTGTCTTGGACTGTCGGTAGAGGGGATGGGTGTCTGGACTGTGGGTGTCAGGAAGGGTGTCTGGACTGTGGGTGTCAGGAAGGGTGTCTGGACTGTCGGTAGATGGGATGGGTGTCTGAACTGTGGGTGGTGGAAAGGGTGTCTGGACTGTGGAAGGCAGTATGGGTGTATGGACTGTGGGTGGTGGGAAGGGTGTCTGGACTGTGGTTGGCAGGAAGGGTGTCTGGACTGTGGGTGGCAGGAAGGGTGTCTGGACTGTGGGTGGCAGGAAGGGTGTCTGGACTGTGGGTGGTGGGAAGGGTGTCTGGACTGTGGGTGGCAGGAAGGGTGTTTGGACTGTCGGTAGATGGAACTGGTGTCTGGACTGTGGGTGGCAGGAAGGGTGTTTGGACTGTGGGAGGCAGTATGGGTGTATGTACTGTGGGTGGTGGGAAGGGTGTCTGGACTATGGGTGGCAGGAAGGGCGTCTGGACTGTAGGTGGTGGGAAGGGTGTCTGGACTGTGGGTGGCAGGAAGGGTCTGGACTGTGGGTGGTGGGAAGGGTGTCTGGACTGTGGGTGGCAGGAAGGGTGTCTGGACTGTCGGTAGATGGGATGGGTGTCTGGACTGTGGGTGGCAGGAAGGGTGTCTGGACTGTGGGTGGTTGGAAAGGGTGTCTGGACTGTGAGTGGCAGGAAGGGTGTTTGGACTGTCGGTAGATGGGATGGGTGTCTGGACTGTGGGTGGCAGAAATCGTGTCTGAACTATGGGCGGTTTGGGAGGGTGTCTGGACTGTGTGTGTCTGGGTTATGGCAGTCTTGACTGGCGGTGGTTGAGATGGGTGTCTGGACTGTCGGTATTGGTATTGAGGTTGCTGCAACTGTTGGTATAGTTCCAATTCTGGGTATAAATAAATGAATATAGTGGAGCGTAGCATAATATGGTGAGGGCAACGTGGGTGTCATATGTTGGTGTCTGTGTCATCCACTGTTTTCCAAGTAGAATCTGATAAAAATTCACTAAACTCCCCACTCGTACTGTCGCGTAGTCTGTCCAGGTCACATCCGCATCACTAATCTGAACACATCAGCATATAGAGGTCATCACCATCAACCCTAACTGAAACACCTAATCTGTCTCATTGTCCCTGAACCTCGTTTTCTTCTTTCTGCCCGACCCTTTCTTCAATTCTAAAGCTCTATATGAAGCATTTCTAGATTTTCTCAGGTTCTGAATCCCCCAAACTGGCTCCTTTTGAATTTAAAAGGAATTGCTTGTTTCTATCAAAATTTATATATTCAGAGTCTAAGAGTAAGTCTAGAGAACATCCAGCTTTAATGTTTACGAATGACACCCCCTTCCAAAAAACGGGTGACAGTATACGCTATGGTTACAGCATTTGGAAAACAGGATTTAACAAATTGTAAGCTAGTTGCCGTACCATCTGTTACACCATGACACAGTACACAAAAGGATCCACATCGTCCACAACATGTGTCTCCCTCTATCGTTGATTAGTTCACTTGTATCTACCTGGTCGGGCACACAGGTGTGAACGAGTCGTGGCATTGTATTCACCTAACAAGGTGTAACTGCGTGGGCTTACATATGTTACGTAAACGCGTCTACTCTGGTATATGTGTTCCGATGCACCAAACAAACCGTCGCATTTATCATTAACCAAACAATGCCCGACCCCCTCCCTCCCCCTGTCTACCCCTCCCCACCCCTCAACATCTGGCACGCGCGAGTACAATGCAGCTGGACAGCACCCTTCATCTTCCGTCCTAAATTAGAGTGGACACAGTGACAGCGCGCATGCGCGGACCGGACACATCTGTTATCGCAAGCTCAGCACGCGACCTAACAATGAGAGCTATTGATCGGTCGCCTACCCGGGGTGAATAGCTTTATTCGCCCGTACAGGGCTTGGCTGCCAGAAATGATTCTCGTGATTGTCAAAAGAGATATCAAACCGCCCATGAAACGTTAGTGTAATCATTACTTTAAAGTAATAAAGAGAAAACGTGAATGAATATGGCGAGTAAGATCTTATCGGCCATTATCTGAAATCAAAAGATATTTTTATTTAATTTTCTTTTGTAAGAATATTTTATCTAAGATTAATTATATGCCGAATGATTTAGCATGAATACCCAATTTACATTGATTTAATGCAAACATTATCGAATAACTTTGCTGTTCAAATTAGATTAATTAACGAGCTCCATTACCTTAATTCAGCGGAAACATTAGGAAATAAAATTAAGAATCAAAACGTTTTCACTGTCCCTATTACAGCCTAAATAACCACAGTGGCCCAGGGGTAGATTCGTGGGATGGAACTACTCACAGATGGCGAGTCGGGGTAAGATAGATAAACACTTTTTAAGCTATTCATTCATGAAAATGTGCAAACACAGTCACGGGATAAAATGAAAAAGAAATATATGAAATGTTTGAAGAAGTAATTTTCATGTATGTTCATAGTTGATTTGGTAAAGCCCATTTCTGTTGTCCCCCGCCGTGATATTGCTGGAATATTGCTAAAACCGGGGTAAAACTCAATTCACTCACTCTCTTATAGTTCATATAAGTCATCACGACGGGAGACTTTACAAAAATGGTAATGATCAGCTGGTATCCTATTGTTGTAGTGATAATCGAGAAGGTTTGTAAATTTTATGTACCCAATCTTATTCTGCATCGTTGTATGTTTACTGATGAAGACTGACTCAGCACTGATGGCGACCAAACATTATGATATCTATGATTACTTTCTAAAACAAAACTCAACAACGTATTATTACAGATGCTTAAAAAGGTGAACATAAGGGAGAGGTTTCGAATAATGCTTTGAATAGCGTAGGAATATTTTATCATTAGTAAGGTTACCGTTAACTCGATCGACGTCAGAGACCCTGGTAACTATGAATACACAATGCCATTTAGAAAGTCGTCAAATTGAACATATGTTATATTTGGGATTACACTCAACCCAACAAAAGTACTAGATCCTTGATAACTGTGTCATATGCAGGTACGGTACAGCTTTGAATATGTGGTAATAAATAAGGTTACCGTTAATCTGGTCGACCTCAGAGACCCTTGGTAACGATGTCATTTGCAGGTAAGGTATGGCTTTGAATATGAAGTAATAAATAAGGATACCGTTAACCTGGTCGACCAAGGACACCCTTGGTAACTGTGTCAGAAGCCAGCAAGGCATGGCTTATTTTGTGGAAGACAACATGGCATTTCACCGCTACACGACAATCGTATATCATGCGTGTCGCACAATGACACGAAAACACTTTTTGTGAAAGTTATTAAGTGACCGTGATTTTTTTAACTATTCTCTACCAGGGGAGAACAGTGGGTGGGATGCGTCTCTCGAGCGATCTGGAACAGAGAAATCAATGTTATGAGGCAGAGAAAGGGAAAGAGAGATCTGGAGGGAGAGACAGGCGGGGTGGAGGGGAGACAACCAAACGCTAGTCACTATATCGGGACAAAGACAAAAAAAATTAGCACAAAGAGGAGAGAAAGAGCTTGGAGTCGTGATAAATTATCAATTCTAGATAGAGAAAGATAGAGAGTGAGAAGAAAAGAGAGAGAGGGGGAGGGTATGTCGATGAGCAGATGATATGCAATACCAACCGGAATAATGACAGTGTGGGAGAGAGAGGGGGACAGGGAGAGAGAGACGGGGTGGAGGGGAGACAACAAAATGCTAGTCACATTACCAGGTTTAAGACAAAAGTGTCTGGCTGTACATGACAGGGAGGGGGGGGGGGGGAACTGGGGACATATGCCGAAAAACACTGCAGCTTGGGAAGAGAGGAGTGAAGAAATGAAAAGAGTGAAGGAAAGAATAAAAGCAAGTGATAGAGGAGGACAGATACAAATAACTCAAGGGGTTAAGATAAAGGCTTGCATATTGGACTAACACAGATCTACTACTACTAAAACAGATCTACTACTACTAAAACACATCTACTACTACTAACACAGATCTACTACTACTAACACAGATCTACTACTACTAAAACAGATCTACTACTACTACTACTAAAACAGATCTACTACTACTACTACTAACACAGATCTAATACTACTAACACAGATCTACTACTACTAACACAGATCTACTACTACTAACACAGATCTACTACTACTAAAACAGATCTACTACTACTACTAAAACAGATCTACTACTACTACTACTAACACAGATCTAATACTACTAACACAGATCTAATACTACTAACACAGATCTACTGCTACTACTAAAATAGATCTACTACTAACACAGATCTACTACTACTAACACAGATCTACTCTTACTAAAACAGATCTACTACTACTAAAACAGATCTACTACTACTAACACAGATCTACTACTACTAACACAGATCTACTACTACTAACACAGATCTACTACTACTAACACAGATCTACTACTACTAACACAGATCTACTACTACTAACACAGATCTAATACTACTAACACAGATCTACTACTAAACACAGATCTACTACTACTACTAAAACAGATCAACTACTACTACTAACACAGATCTACTACTACTACTAAAACAGATCTACTACTACTAACACAGATCTAATACTACTAACACAGATCTACTACTACTAAAACACAGATCTACTACTACTAACACAGATCTACTACTACTAACACAGATCTAATACTACTAACACAGATCTACTACTACTAACACAGATCTACTACTACTAAAACAGATCTACTACTACTAACACAGATCTACTACTAAAAAAGATCTACTACTACTAAAACAGATCTACTACTACTACTAAAACAGATCTAATACTACTAACACAGATCTACTACTAAAACAGATCTACTACTACTACTAAAACAGATCTACTACTACTACTACTAACACAGATCTACTACTACTAACACAGATCTAATACTACTAACACAGATCTACTACTACTAAAACAGATCTACTACTACTAACAGATCTACTACTAAAAAAGATCTAATACTACTACTACTAAAACAGATCTAATACTACTACTAACACAGATCTAATACTACTAACACAGATCTAATACTAAAACAGATCTACTACTACTACTAAAACAGATCTACTACTACTACTAACACAGATCTACTACTACTAACACAGATCTACTACTACTAAAACAGATCTACTACTACTAACACAGATCTACTACTACTAACACAGATCTACTACTACTAACACAGATCTACTACTACTAACACAGATCTACTACTACTAACACACATCTAATACTACTAACACAGATCTACTACTACTACTAAAACAGATCTACTACTACTACTACTACTAAAACAGATCTACTACTACTACTACTAAAACAGATCTACTACTACTACTAAAACAGATCTACTACTACTAACACAGATCTACTACTACTAACACAGATCACTACTACTAACACACATTACTAACACAGATCTAATACTACTAACACAGATCTACTACTACTACTAAAACAGACCTACTGCTACTACTAAAACAGATCTACTACTACTAACACAGATCTAGAAGTAGGAGGAATTCAGGAGGAGCTGCGACTGTGACTGAGAGAGGCAGAACAACGAAGAAGTATAAAGGCATCTTAACTTTGGATGAAGATAAGATTGCATCGGATGCAGAAATACACCTCCTCCGAGGGATTAGCTACATTTGTTTATATGAAGTTATAAGATCTAAAAACATTGAACGCGGTGATTAATGTGGAGGTGGATACGTTGTATGTATATTGCTGTGAAAGAGAAGATCAAAAGGTAAATTCAAAGTCAAATTCACTGTCAGACCACACAACACACACACACACACACACACACACACACGCACAGAGGAGAGACAAGTTATATCAGCCTATTTTATCAGCCTTATCGACAAGCTTCAGGGACCCACACTTTCATATTACATTGTGTAACGGGATATTAACACGTCACATGAATAAGGTGTTTCGCCAGTAGTACCATGACGTAATGCAGAGACTAAGCCCGTGAATCAATGTATCAAAGTTAGTCCTAAATGAAACGTGTGATTTGGACAGATTAATTACCACTGATCAACGCATGCTTTCAGGGGGGAAATGTTTCATGTGGCAACAGTCCAGTACGGCAGTGTACCAGCAGCAACTGTACCGACAGATCCCGTCAACCGCGAGAATAAGCGACCCCGATACCAACCATAACCAGTATGTATCTCTGTCACGAGGTATGATTTTTCGTGATATTGAAAATAATTTGGAAACAAGGCAAATCCTGAAATAAAAGTGTCAACTGCGAAAATAAAAAGTATCAGACATGATTTTATGTTCAAAGTAAGGTGTGATTTTTCATAACACAACTAGCAGGCACATATTGAAACAAAATGAAAGTAATGAAGACCGCATTTACTCCAAAAAATTCAGATAAGTTTCGCACCCCAACGGTTCGTTTCTCTAACGATGTTCTATGTATTTGTTTGTGTCACAGGCGTTTAAAAGAACTTATAGCCGTTGATTCATTTGACTACAACGAAGTATTGTCAATTAATATAACTGTTTTGCAGCAGACGTTTACGCCAGACAACATCAAACCTCGGGGACAGGCGATCAATGGAACGAAGATCGATCGACTGAAGGCGATTAGTCCCGAGAGTTGCCGAGTGGTCTTTCTAAACAAGATGGCTGACTAGCCTATCGATAAAAGGCTTAACTTACTATGTATATATCGGGTGAGCCGTAGCATGGTGGGTAGATACAAGTATCTTTCTTATGAGCCAGAAGCATATGATCTATCCCCGTCGTGGCGGCCTCGGTCGAACCCCGGGGATACCGCCATGTCAACTCGACACTCACCTTTTTGCTTACTTTGAACTTTTGTGAAGTCATTTAGTGATGTTCTAATTTAAAGGGTGTGGGAGTTCAGTGGATTAATGCAATACACATTATCTTCATATACCTTTTTCATTTTTTTCACGCAAAAACGTGATACGGCCATGCAAACTCTACACTCACCTTTTCTCATTTTTGCTTTAATCTTAAATGTTTTTAATTCTGTATCATTATTGCTGTTATTTCCCTTGTAGGGTTGATGTCATCCCGAATGTCACGCAACATTATCTCAATATTAACTTCCCCTTTTACAAAGTGGACTTACTCTCAGATATCAGCCTCCCCCACGTGGCGCCATATGTTGACCACCACATAAATAAAATGTTTGAGGTTCCAGTTTGAGTGTACTATATTATAACTATTATTACCGTTATTTCCTCGTAGTGCTATTGTCTTGTCGAATGTCAGGTAACATTAGCTCACGTTAACCATTTACCACAAATACAAGGTAGACACATATGTTTACCATCACATCTGATAAGTGACCAAAGGTAGCCCACTCGTCAAAGGTGCTCCATAGGTTGCCTCCTTTGCACATGCCAGGAACCTCGACCGTGGCTTGGATAGCATGTTTGCCCTGGACAGTAAGGATTCAAGGTCTGTTTTAGACCTGCATCATTTTGGGCTGTTCCTCCCGCATGAGCTGACACGCCGTGGTGTATCGGGAATAATTTAGCTAAACTAATGTTTGTCACTTCAAAAAATCTCAAAGCACGAGGTGTGTACTATCTTTTGTACGTCATTCTATTCACTGAAGTGATATACTTCTGTAATGTGCAAAAGAAGAATCTGGAACCTCCCAGTGGCTGTATAAGCGACAGTACGACTATTTCTCCATAAACAATGTCAGGCGAGAGAATGTATACATTGATGTGTAATGGGGGTTAAATGAATGAAACATGAAGTGAAGTGATTTTTATTATCATATCATTATATTATATATGGGTATTTACATAGCGCTGTAGTCCATTCCATCTACATGCATGTTCAAAGCGCTTTGCTTATCTCCTCGATCACTGGATGTCAATCTTAACGACACATCATATTTTCAAGTACAACTCCCTGGGGACCATACAACTAGTGCAGCCACTAGGCACACCAAGTTAATGTGGCTTTCCCATCCTTACGAGATACCCATTCACAGCTGGGTGGACTTGGACATATAGTCACAGTACTTTGCCCAAGTTTTACTGCACGTTGCTGTATCCGCAACAGTTACTAGGTGTTTGCCTGTATTCATGTGACCACCATCTGGTCCTTTACCAAGTGATACGCGACTCATAGTTATGTTTTGTTTGCTGTTTTTCGGCGACTCTTTTCAGTGTGGTAAAGTTTTGATTACGTCTGTAAATATTTGGTCAAATTCAGTTTTAAAGGGTACAATTACTTTGTTTTGTCCGGCAGTTAGGTGTTTTGTTTATCCCCATGATAAGTTGTAATTCGTTGTTTTTCTAATTGCATAGGCGTCAGTTTGATTGACACAAACTTTCGTGTCCGATTCACACCGCCAGTGTACCACCACACAATCAATTAGATTTTGTGTAACATCAAAAACAGGTTTCACGAATCCATTTGAAGTTAGGAGAGTCGTAACTTAAGATCAAAACATCAACTGCTGAATCTGGTAAATTTTGTTTTATTTTGGGGATCACTTTTTAAGGGAATAAAGTATGCAATTATTCCCAGAGATACAAGTTACTGTTATTGTTGCCTTTAAAACATATAGTATTTTTAGTCCACTTTTACATGTTGTCCTTTTCAATTCCACTGAAACGCTTGTTTTGAAACCCGAAAAAGCACGGAGATTGTACGAGCGTTTCGGTAATTTTGAATATCGAGTAGCATGTGTACACACGTATTGCACAACAATGAAGAAACTGGACTCTCGTCGAGTGTGCAGCTACTTAACCAAACTGACTTCTAATATTATCCTAATAACACCAATGCGGGATTACAAAATACCAAATTCGATCGACCCTGTGATCCTTGTCAACTAGTATTTGAAATTGTCATTCATTTCTCTCATGCGATTGTCATTCATATCACAAGCAATCAAACCAGCAATATCATCATTAGACTTTGAGATAATTCATGCACCTGATTATATTACATGTTTATATATTTCTCGTATACTAATTACCCGTCTGTTATCATACGTGGAAAGAAGATAACCCTTTCATAGACGAATGTTTCCGAGTGGTCTTTCACAACAAGATGGCTGATAAGCCCATAGTTATTTAGCTTAGATTTGTATTGGTCTCTCGGGTGAGCCGTAGCATGGTGGGTAGATACAAGTATCTTTCTTATGAGCCAGAAGCATATGATCTATCCTCGTTGGGGCGGTTTCGGTCGAACCGTGGGGATACCGCCATGTCAACTCGACACTCACCTTTTTGTTTACTTTTAACTTTTGTGAAGTCATTTAGTGATGTTCTAATTTAGAGGGTGTAGGAGTTCAGTGAATTTATGTAATAAATATTATCTTGATTTACTCTTTTCATTTTCTTCACCCAGAAACGTTATGTCTGTTCATGTGACGTCAGGGGCGGCGGGGGTAGCCTAGTGGTTAAAGCTATGGCTCGTCACGCCGAAGGCTCGGGTTCGATTCCCCACATGGGTACAATATGTGGAGCTCATTTCTGGTGTCCCCCCGCCGTGATATTGCTGGAATATTGCTCAAGGCGGCGTAAAAGCCAACTCACTCACTCGCTCATGTGTCCTCAAGATGAATGACGTCATTGGAAATATATATTTAAACGGTGCACATTCGAAATAGATAAAGGTTACGGGTTGTCCTTAAGTTGTCACAAATCGACGGTTCTCCTAGCAGCAAAGATCCGATGAAAATCTTCAGTTGGCAGCACCAAACTCGTGCTCGGGGTTTACCACAAAGTTTGTTCAGCCTACATGGATGTGTGTTTAAAACATACATTGTACCTTAACCTGACACGATGTAGGGATGTTCATTGTATTGGTATACACATGGGGTATACAGACTGCATTGATTCCTACAATGGATGGAATGAAATATGTACACAGGTCTATAAATTCTACAGATGTAGTGTTGATCAGTAAAGGGTATTTATCAATAATCAGTTCCATGATCTGCGACTCATGTCTTCTTTGTGTCATTATCTCAACAGGATGGATCCAGTGAAACCAAACAATGCATTGATTAACGTGATGCGGTAAATACAGTGATACAGGAAATATATTGGTGTATTAGATCTAATTACCGGGAATCTGTGGATACATTGATACAGCGAATACATCGATTCGGTATATGTACATGTTGACTGAGAAAATACCGAATGAATGCATTGTTTCAGTGAATGCACTGACACTGTGAATACACTTGTACAATGAATATATTTACATAATAAATAAAGTCATACATTGATTCAATGAATACGTTGATACAGTGGTGTAGCGGTAGAGTCATAACAATAATACGATGAATACATTTGTACTGTAAATATGGTTATACTTATATTATTTCAAGGGCTCTCAAGCCATCATTCTTATCAGTGATCAATCGGGTTTATACGACAGTTGTCGAGTGCGGCCGAGCCATACCGAATGGCCTTGCACAACAAGATGTCTGCCACTCGTACTGACATATATAGTTAAGGTTTGCATTATGTGATCGGGTGAGCCGTGGCATGGTGGGTTGATAACGAATCTTTCCTATGAGCCTAAAGCATTGGATCTATCCTCGTTGGGGAGGCCTCGGTCGAGCCGCGGGGATACCATCATGCTAACTCGATACTCACCTTTTTATTATTTTGATTATTCTGTTTCATTTTCGGCACACCAAAACGTTCAGAAAAATAGTAGTAAAACGTATCTGATACGAATATCATTTGCGATATAACAGGCATTACACAAAGTAACTTGAGGTCGCATATTCACTGTTCGCAGTATTGAGCTGGAAGGGTGCGCGTGGATTCTTTCATTTGTTCGGCAGTACAAAATCCTATCACCTCAGTTATAGTATTCCCAGAAATTATTGAGAAAGTTGTTTCGGCAAATATCTATACATGTATAGAAGTTTTACTTTTATAAGAAGTTTTACTTAAAGCAATATGTTGAGATACGAGTCTCTTACAGTCTAAGTGTTTTTTTAGTACTTTGTTAGACCTCCTTGCCCTGCAATACACGACTAAATGCGCCTAGGTACACTACCGATCAAAGTTTGTAGAAAATCGTGTGACAGCGTATCCCAATATTCGACTACTTCTTTCTTCATATCCTCAATATTTCTAAGTCCTTTTGGGTTTATTCTGTCCTTCATTAGTCCCCACACATTCTTAATAAGGTTAAGATGTGGGCTGTAGCTAGGCCAGTCTAGAACTTGAACATGTTCGTCCGACAACCAGTCTTTTGTGTAGCCAAACGGTGTATTTTGGGCTGTTATCATGCTTGAAAATCCAATTGTATCTTCATACAGTGTTCGGGCCGTTGGAAGGAGGTGATCATTTGAGATGTCAACATATCATTTATAAATTCAATTTTAAGTGCAGACTTCTTTTATTTTGCCCGGCGCTTTAGTGTTTTATTCCCAAGAAATTGTATCACTCGCTGTCATTCCTATTATGTGGCATCAATTTGTTTACAGAAACGTTTGTGTCCGATTCCCACTGCCAGTGTACCCCGACAGAATCAACCGGATACAAATCTTCATGTTACATCAAAACGAATACATTTTAAGCTAGGCGACTCGTAATTTAAGATTAAAACGTTCAACAGCTATAAATAACATCAAATTGCTGACTGAAACCTTTTTTTAAAGGTGAGGCTGTTGAAAAGTCGAAAGGTCGGTCGATGCCACGCTCGATTGATGGACCTGGATGTATTGGGAGGCAGACTGGCCACAGTATTAATTTAGTTATATACCCATTGATCAACCCACTGACTAGCTCGCTGAATGCGGAACTGTATGTGTCCACTAAGGTAGTTATTAAGCACCATCACCACATGATACCTTGCTGTTGATCCCTTGATTCGTGATTCTAGGCCTTGTACTGAAATGTCGGAGAAAGAAGACAAAATCCTCATCAAACCCGCCTTAACACTGAACAACGTTTTCCTGGGTCCGTGTGTGTTGTTGTTGGTTTTTGGTGTTCATATATTGTTGTTTTTATTTTATTTCTGGAATTATGTATATAATTATACTAAAAGATAACAATTACTGGTATTCTAACCTTTAAAACGCATGGTGCTTTTTAACCAGTTTTATATTTTTCTGAAGTTATAATGTATGCTTTGTTTTGAACTCAGCTGAAGAGAAACTTTTGCTTTAAAGATTCAATGGATGTAGAGTTAATGAGCGCTTTGGTGATTTTTTGCATATCAAGTGACACGTGTATTGCACAACAATGAAGAAAGTCAAATGCGAATTATGTAACCAAACTCACTTCTAATATTATACTAAGAACGCCCACGTTGGATCACAAAATATAAAAAGACGATCAACCCTGTGATCCTTGTCTACAAGCTTTAGAGATTGTCATTTACAAATACATTTGTACAATGAATATGGTAACACTATGAAAACAGGGGTACATTGATTCAGTGGATATGTTGATTCGGTGATTCAGTGGTAAAGTCCTTACAGTGATACAGTGAATACATTCGAAAAGTGAATATAGATATACTGATATTATTTCAAGGGCCTCAAGCCAACATTCTTATCAGTGATCAATCGGGTTTATACGATAGTTGTCGAGTGCGGCCGAGGCATACCGAATGGCCTTGCACAACAAGATGTCTGCCGCTCGTACTGACATATATAGTTAAGGTTTGCATTATATGATCGGGTGAGCCGTGGCATGGTGGGTTGATATCGAATTTTTCCTATGAGCCTAAAGCATTGGATCTATCCTCGTTGGGGAGGCCTCGGTCGAGCCGCGGGGATACCATCATGCCAACTCGATACTCACCTTTTTATTATTTTGATAATTCGTTTTTACTTTCGGCACACCAAAACGTTCAGAAAAATAGTAGTAAAACGTATCTGATACGAATATCATTGGTGATATAACAGGCATTACAGAAAGTAACTTGAGGTCGCATTTTCACTGTTCTCAGTATTGAGCTGGAAGGGTGCGCATGGATTCTTTCATTTGTTCGGCAGTTTAAAATCCTATTACCTCAGTTATAGTATTCCCAGAAATTATTGAGAAAATTGTTTCGTCAAATATCTAATACATGTATAGAAGTTTGACTTTTATAAGAAGTTTTACTTAAATGAATATGTTGAAATATTATTCTCTTACAGTGTAAGTGTTGGTTTTTTTCAGTACTTTGTGAGACCTCTTTGTCATGCAATACACGACTGAATGCGCCTAGGTACACTACCGATCAAAGTTTGTAGGAAATCGTGTGACAACGTATCCCAATATTAGACAAAGTAACCTGGGGTCGCATTTTCACTGTTGACAGTTATGATCTAGAAGGGTGCTTATAGATTTTGAATGTGTTTACCTTCATTTGCTGGACAGTTCAAAATCTTATCACCTCAGTTAAATATAATACATATTTTTCACAAGTTGCAGAATAAAAAGATGAATTTTAATCTGGTATGGATGTATCCCCGTGGTTCAGACACTTGACCGCTACCAGATCAAGTGGACTCTCACCTTTTTATCATTTTGGATTTTGTGAAATATTTTCTGTACATAAGAAGTTATAGAAATATAAGTATGATTACTTTCTAAAACAAATCTCAACAACCTATTATTACAGATACTTAAAAAGGTGAACATGAGGAAGAGGTTTCGAATAAATGCTTTGAATAGCGTATGAATATTTTATCATTAGTAAAGTTACCGTTAACTCGATCGACGTCAGAGACCCTGGTAACTATGAATACACAATGCCATTTAGAAAGTGGTCAAATTTAACATATGTTATATTTGGGATCACACTCAACCCAACAAAAGTACTGGATCCTTGGTAACTGTGTCATATGCAAGCAAGGTACAGCTTTGAATATGTGGTAATACATCAGGATACCGTTAACCTGGTCGACCAAGGACAGCTTTGGTAACTGTGTCAGAAGCCAGCAAGGCATGGCTTATTTTGTGAAAAACAACATGGCATTATATTTCACCGTTCTAGGACAATCTCACCGCTCTTGGACAATCTTATATCCTGCATGTCGCACAATGACACGAAAACACTTTTTGTGAAAGTTATTAAGTGACCGTTATTTTTTTAAGTATATATTCTCCATAAGGGGCTTAATGGGACTAGTGGGTGGGATGCTTCTCTCGAGCGACCTGGAACAGATAAATCAATGTTATAAGGCAGAGAAAAGGAAAGAGAGAGGGAGAGAGAGGCGGGGTGGAGGGGAGACAACCAAATGCTAGTCACTTTACCGGGTTAACGACAAAGGTGTGGCTGTTCATGACAGAGAAGAGAGTAAATGAGTGAGTTGCGGTTTTGTTAGTACAAAGAGGAGAGAACGAGCTCGTGATAAAGATATCAATTCTAGAGAGAGAAAGATAGAGAGTGAGGAGAGAGAGAGAGAAAGAGAGAGGAAGAGAGAGGCGGGATAGAGGGGAGAAAACCAAATGCTAGTCACTATACCGTTTTAAAGACAAAGGTCTGGCTGTTCATGACAGAGAAGAGGGTAACTGAGTCAGTTCCGGTTTTGTTAGTACAAAGAGGAGAGAAAGAGCTCGTGATAAAGTTATCAATTCTAGAGAGAGAAAGATAGATAGTGAGGAGAGAGAGAGAGAGAGAGAGAGCATGTAGATGAATAGGAGGTATGGAATACCAACCGGAGTAATGACAGTGTGGGAGAGAGAGGGGGGACAGGGAGAGAGATACGGGGTTGAGGGGAGACAACTACATTCGAGTCACGTACCAGTTTTAAGACAAAGGTCTGGCTGTTCATGACAGAGGGGAGAGTGGGGGTGGGGGCAGAAGTAATGAAAAGAGTGAAAGAAAGAATAAAAGCAAGTGAGAGAGAAGGACAGATACAAATAACTCAAGGGGTTAAGATAAAGGCTTGCGTATTGGACTAAAACAGATCTACGACTACTAAAACAGATCTACTACTACTAAAATCAGATCTATTACTACTAAAACAGATCTACTACTACTAAAACAGATCTACTACTACTAAAACAGATCTACTACTACTAAAACAGATCTACTACTACTAAACAGATCTAGAAATAGGAGGGTTTCAGATCTACGGCGAGTGTGACTGAGAGAACAACAGATCTACTATCTTAACTTTGGATGAAGATAAGAGATCTAAATACTACTCCTCTGAGATCTACTTTTATATGAAGCTAACACTAAAAAATCTACTACGATACGTTGTATGTATATTGCTGTGAAAGAGAAGATCAAAAGGTAAATTCAAAGTCAAATTCACTGTCAGACAGCACAACATACGCACACACACACACGCGCGCGCGCGCACGCATACGCACAGAGGAGAGACAAATAATATCATCCTATTTTATTAGCCTTATCGACAAGCTTCAGGGACCCACACTTTCATATTACATTGTGTAACGGGATATTAACACGTCACATGAATAAGGTGTCTCGCCAGTAGTACCATGACGTAATGCAGAGACTAAGCCCGTGAATCAATGTATCAAAGTTAGTCCTTAATGAAACGTGTGATTTGGACAGATTAATTACCACTGATCAACGCATGCTTTCAGGGGAAATGTTTCATGTGGCAACAGCCCAGTACGGCAGTGTACCAACAGCAACTGTACCGACAAATCCCGTCAACCGCGAGAATATGCGACCCCGATACAACCCATAACCAGTATATATCTCTGTCTTGAGGTATGATTTTTCGTGATATTGAAAATAATTTTGGAAACAAGGCAAATCCTGAAACAAAAAGAGTCAACTGCAAAAATATAAAGTATCAGACATGATTTTATGTTCAAAGTAAGGTGTGATTTTTCATAACACAACTAACCGGCACATATTGAAACAAACAAAAAGTAATGAAGACCGCATTTACTCCAAAAAAGACAGATAAGTTTCGAACCCCAACGGTTCGTTTCTCTAACGATGTTCTATGTATTTGTTCGTGTCACAGGAAGGATTCTTACGGAGGTTCTCAGGGGAGATCACCGAAGCGGTCTTATGATCTTTGAATGTAGTTAATATTGCCACTGGTATTGATCATGTATGACGATATGACGCTTATGAATAATATTTAGAGAGTGAGTGAGTGAGTGAGTTTGGTTTTACGCCGCTTTTAGCAATATTCCAGCAATATCCTGGCGGGAGACACCAGAAATGGGCTTAACACATTGCATCCATGTGAGGAATCGAACCCGGGTCTTCGGCGTGACGAGCGAACGCCCTAACCACTAGGCTACCTCACCGCCAAATATTTAAAGAAGTTTTGTTGAGGAGTAAAAGGGAACAACTTAACTATTACATACGCCCAGCCGTCAAATTATCAGTTTTTATCTACAATAGGTAGATTCATATTAAAATATTAAAACGTATATCTAACTATAGTATATGATAAAAAAACACCAGGAATATGACGATGGGGGAACACTAGAAATGGACTTTGTACATTGTACCCGTGTGGGGAATCGAACTCGGGTCTTCGGCGTGATGAGTGAACGTTTTAAAGCTGAGTTCAGGACAGGATATTCTACAATGGATAACACACATGCATTTCAAGCTGGTTTTATAATCTTTGAATGTAGTATAAATTGCCACTGGCATTAATCATGTATGACGGTATGACGCTTTGGAATAATATTTAGAGAAGTTTTCGTAAGGAGGAAAGAAAACCGCCCTGAGGTTCATCATCATCATCATCATCACTGGCGTTTAAAAGGACTTATAGCCGTTGATTCATTGACTACAACGAAGTAATGTCTACTAATACTATTGTTTTGCAGCAGACGTTTAGGCTAGACAGCAGCAAATCTCGGGGACAGGCGATCAATGGAACGAAGATCGATCGACTGAAGGCGATTAGTGCCGAGAGTTGCCGAGTGGTCTTTCAAAACAAGATGGCTGACTAGCCTATCGATAAAGGGCTTAGCTTACTATGTATATATCGGGTGAGCCGTAGCATGGTGGGTAGATACAAGTATCTTTCTTATGAGCCAGAA
The DNA here is from genome assembly GCF_003918875.1 of Haliotis rubra. NCBI lineage: Eukaryota > Metazoa > Mollusca > Gastropoda > Lepetellida > Haliotidae > Haliotis > Haliotis rubra. The sequence continues at coordinate 91,426 of NW_025765695.1, read as the reverse complement.
GCATATGATCTATCCCCGTCGTGGCGGCCTCGGTCGAACCTCGGGGATACCGCCATGTCAACTCGACACTCACCTTTTCGCTTACTTTGAACTTTTGTGAAGTCATTTAGTGATGTTCTAATTTAAAGGGTGTACTAGTTCAGTGGATGTTTGCACTATACGTTATCTTGATATACTTTTTTCATTTTTTCCACCCAAAAACGTGATACGGCCATGCCAACTCGACACTCACCTTTTTCATTTTTGCTTTAATTCTAAAATTGTTAGTAGCACAGAAATCAAATATTTGAGGTTTCACTTTTGAATTCTGTATTAGAACTATTATTGCCGTTATTTCCCTTGAAGTGTTGATGTCATCCCGAATGTCACGCAACAGTAGCTCAAAATTAACTCCCCCTGGACTTACTGTCAGATGTCAGCCTTCCCCATGTGGCGCCATATGTTGACCACCACATAAATAAAATGTTTGAGGTTCCAGTTTGAGTGTTCTATATTATAACTATTATTGCCGTTATTTCCTCGTAGTGCTATTGTCTTGTCGAATATCAAGTAAAATTAGCTCACGTTAACCTTTTACCACAAATACAAGGTAGACACATATGTTTACTATCACATCTGATAAGTGACCAAAGGTAGCCCACTCGTCAAAGGTGCTCCATAGGTTGCCTCCCTTGCACATGCCAGGAACCTATGACCGTGGCTTGGGTTGCATGTTTGCCCTGGACAGTAAGGATTCAAGGTCTGTTTTAGACCTGCATCATTTGGGGCTGTTCCTCCCGCGTGAGCTAATAATTTAAATAAACTTACGTTTGTCACTTGTAAGTTACAATCAAAACACCTTTAAAATTTTTACATTTCTGTTTTCTTCGTTTTTTTGTTTTTTTGTTGTTTGTTTTTTTGGTGTGTGTGTGGGTTCAAATAATCTCAAAGCACGAAATGTGTGTACTATCTTTTGTACGTCAGTCTATTCACTGAAGTGATATACTTCTGTAATGTGCAAAAGAAGAATCTGGAAACTCCCAGTAGCTGTGTAAGCGACAGTACTTCCCCATAAACAATGTCAGGCGAGAGAATGTATACATTGATGTGTGATGGGGGTTAAATGAATGAAACATGAAGTGAAGTGATTTCTATTATCATACCATTATATTATATATGGGTATTTACATAGTGCTGTAGTCCATCCCCTCTACATGCATGCTCAAAGTTCACTGATGCTCGATCACTGGATGTCAATCTTAAAGACACATCGTATTTTCAATCTCAACTCCCTGGGGATCATACAACTTGTGCAGCCACTAGGCGGACCAAGTTAATGTGGCTTTCCCATCCTTACGTGGTACCCATTCACAGCTGGGTGGACTTGGACATATAGTCACAGTACTTTGCCCAAGTTTTACTGCACGTTGCTGTATCCGCAACAGTTACTAGGTGTTTGCATGTATTCATGTGACCAACATCTGGTCCTTTACCAAGTGATACGCGACTCATAGTTGTGTTTTGTTTGCTGTTTTTCGGCGACTCTTTTCAGCGTGGTAAAGTTTTGATTACGTCTGTAAATATTTGGTCAAATTCAGTTTTAAAGGGTACAATTACTTTGTTTTGTCCGGCAGTTAAGTGTTTTGTTTATCCCCATGATAAGTTGTAATTCGTTGTTTTTCTAATTGCATAGGCGTCAGTTTGATTGACACAAACTTTCGTGTCCGATTCACACCGCCAGTGTACCACGACACAATCAATTAGATTTTGTGTAACATCAAAAACCCGTTTCATGAATCCATTTGAAGTTAGGAGAGTCGTAACTTAAGATCAAAACATCAACTGCTGAATCTGGTAAATTTTGTTTTATTTTGGGGATCACTTTTTAAGGGAATAAAGTATGCAATTATTCTCAGAGATACAAGTAACTGTTATTGTTGCCTTTAAAACATATAGTATTTTTAGTCCACTTTTATATGTTGTCCTTTTCAATTCCACTGAAACGCTTGTTTTGAAACCCGAAAAAAGCACGGAGATTGTACGAGCGTTTCGGTAATTTTGAATATCGAGTAGCACGTGTACACACGTATTGCACAACAATGAAGAAACTGGACTCTCGTCGAGGGTGCAGCTACTTAACCAAACTGACTTCTAATATTATCCTAATAACACCAATCCGGGATTACAAAATACCAAAATCGATCGACCCTGTGATCCTTGTCAACTAGTATTTGAAATTGTCATTCATTTCTCATGCGATTGTCATTCATATCACAAGCAATCAAACCAGCAATATCATCATTAGACTTTGAGATAATTCATGCACCTGATTATATCACATGTTTATACATTTCTCGTATATTAATTACCGGTCTGTTATCATACGTGGAAAGAAGATAACCCTTTCATAGACGATTTTTTCCGAGTGGTCTTTCACAACAAGATGGCTGATAAGCCCATAGTTATTTAGCTTAGTTTTCTATTGGTCTCTCGGGTGAGCCGTAGCATGGTGGGTAGATACAAGTATCTTTCTTATGAGCCAGAAGCATATGATCTAACCTCGTTGGGGCGGCCTCGGTCGAACCACGGGGATACCACCATGTCAACTCGACACTCACCTTTTTGTTTACTTTGAACTTTTGTGAAGTCATTTAGTGATGTTCTAATTTAGAGGGTGTAGGAGTTCAGTGAATTTATGTAATAAATATTATGTTGATATACTCTATTCATTTTCTTCACCCAGAAACGTTATGTTTGTTCAAGTGACGTCAGGGGCGGTGGGGTTAACCTAGTGGTTAAAGCGTTCGCTCGTCACGCCAAAGGCTCGGGTTCGATTCCCCACATGGGTACAATATGTGGAGCTCATTTCTGGTGTCCCCCGCCGTGATATTGCTGGAATATTGTTAAAAGCGGCGTAAAACCCAACTCACTCACTCACTCGCTCATGTGTCGTCAAGATGAATGACGTCATTGGAAATATATATTTAAATGGTGCATATTCGAAACAGATAAAGGTCACGGGTTGCCCTTAAGTTGCCACAAATCGACGGTTCTCCTAGCAGCAAAGTTCCGATGAAAATCTTCAATTTGGCAGCACCAAACTCGTGCTCGGGGTTTACCACAAAGTTTCTTCAGCCTACATGGATGTGTGTTAAAACATACATTGTACCTTAACCTGACACGATGTAAGGATGTTCATTGTATTGGTATACACATGGGGTATACAGACTGCATTGATTCCTACAATGGATGGAATGAAATATGTACACAGGTATATATTTTCTACAGATTTAGTGTTGATCAGTAAAGAGTATTTATCAATAATCAGTTCCATGATCTGCGACTCATGTCTTCTTTGTGTCATTATCTCAACAGGATGGATCCAGTGAAACCAAACAATGCATTGATTAACGTGATGCGGTAAATACAGTGATACAGGAAATATATTGGTGTATTAGATCTAATTACCGGGAATCTGTGGATACATTGATACAGCGAATACATCGATTCGGTATATGTACATGTTGACTGAGAAAATACCGAATGAATGCATTGTTTCAGTGAATGCATTGACACTGTGAATACACGTGTACAATGAATATATTTACATAATAAATAAAGTCATACATTGATTCAATGAATACGTTGATACAGTGGTGAAGCGGTAGAGTCATAACAATAATACGATGAATACATTTGTACCGTAAATATGGTTATACTTATATTATTGCATGTGCTCCAAGCCATCATGCCTGTCAATGATCAATCGGGTTTATACGACAGTTGTCGAGTGCGGCCGAGCCATACCGAATGGCCTTGCACAACAAGATGTCTGCCGCTCGTACTGACATATATAGTTAAGGTTTGCATTATGTGATCGGGTGAGCCGTGGCATGGTGGGTTGATATCGAATCTTTCCTATGAGCCTAAAGCATTGGATCTATCCTCGTTGGGGAGGCCTCGGTCGAGCCGCGGGGATACCATCATGCTAACTCGATACTCACCTTTTTATTATTTTGATTTTTCTTTTTCATTTTCGGCACACCAAAACGTTCAGAAAAATATTAGTAAAACGTATCTGATACGAATATCATTGGCGATATAACACTAGGCATTACACAAAGTAACTTGAGGTCGCATTTTCACTGTTCTCAGTATTGAGCTGGAATGGTGCGCTTGGATTCTTTCATTTGTTCGGCAGTTCAAAATCCTATCACCTCAGTTATAGTATTCCCAGAAATTATTGAGAAAATTGTTTCGTCAAATTATCTAATACATGTATATAAGTTTTACTTTTATAAGAAGTTTTACTTGAATGAATATGTTGAGATACAAGTCTCTTACAGTCTAAGTGTCTTTTCAGTACTTTGTGAGACCTCCTTGCCCTGCAATACACGACTGAATGCGCCTAGGTACACTACCGATCAAAGTTTGTAGAAAATCGTGTGACAGCGTATCCCAATATTCGACTACTTCTTTCTTCATATCCTCAATATTTCTAAGTCCTTTGGGTTTTATTCTGTCCTTCATTAGTCCCCACACATTCTTAATAAGGTAAAGATGTGGGCTGTAGCTAGGCCAGTCTAGAACTTGAACATGTTCGTCCGACAACCACTCTTTTGTGTAGCCAAACGATGTATTTTGGGCCGTTATCATGCTGGAAAATCCAATTATCTTCATACAGTGTTAGTGCCGTTGGAAGGAGGTGATCATTTAAGATGTCAACATATCATTTGTAAATTCAATTTTAAGTGCAGACTTCTTTTATTTTGCCCGGCACTTTAGTGTTTTATTCCCAAGAAATTGTATCACTCGCTGTCATTCCTATTATGTGGCATCAATTTGTTTACAGAAACGTTTGTGTCCGATTCCCACTGCCAGTGTACCCCGACAGAATCAACTGGATACACATCTTCATGTTGTATCAAAACGAATAAATTTTAAGCTAGGCGACTCGTAATTTAAGATTAAAACGTTCAACGGCTATAAATAACAATGTCATTAAATTGCTGACTGAAACCTTTTTCTAAAGGTGAGGCTGTTGAAAAGTCCAAAGGTCGGTCGATGCCACGCTCGATTGATGGACCTGGATGTATTGGGAGGCAGACTGGTCATAGTATTAATTTAGTTATGTATCTAATTACTTTAGTTATGATTGATCAGCCCATTGACTAGCTCGCTGAATGCGGAACTGTATGTGTCCACTAAGGTAGTTATTAAGCGCCATCACCACATGATACCTTGCTCTTGATCCCTTGATTCATGATTCTAGGCCTTGTACTGAAATGTCGGAGAAAGAAGACAAAATCCTCATCAAACCCGCCTTAACACTGACTGAAAAACGTTTTCCTGGGTCCGTGTGTGTTGTTGTTGGTTTTCGGTGTTCATATTTTGTTGTTTTTATTTTATTTCTGGAATTATGTATATAATTATACTAAAAGATAACAGTTACTGGTATTCTAACATTCAAAACGCATGGTGCTTTTTAACCATTTATATATTTTTCTGAAGTTATAATGTATGCTTTGTTTTCAACTCGGTTGAAGAGAAACTTTTGCTTTAAAGATTCAATGCATGGAGATTGTATGAGCACTTTGGTGATTTTTTGCATATCAAGTGACACGTGTATTGCACAGCAATGAAGAAAGTCGAATGTGCATTATGTAACCAAACTCACATCTAATATTATCCTAAGAACGCCCACGTTGGATCACAAAATATATAAAAAGACGATCAGCCCTGCGATCCTTGTCTACAAACTTTAGAGATTGTCATTTACAAATACATTTGTACAATGAATATGGTAACACTATGAAAACAGGGGTACATTGATTCAGTGGAAATGTTGATTCGGTGTTTAAGGGGTAAAGTCATTACATTGATTCAATGAATACGTGGATACTGTGGTGTAGTGGTAGCGTCATAACAATAATACGATGAACACAGTCTTTCATTTGTTCGGCAGTTCAAAATCATATCACCTCAGTTATAGTATTCCCAGAAATTATTGAGAAAGTTGTTTCGGCAAATATCTAATACATGTATAGAAGTTTAACTTGATAAGAAGTTTTACTTAAATGAATATGTTGAAATGTTATTCTCTTACAGTCTAAGTTGTTTTTTTTCAGTACTTTATGAGACCTCCTTGCACTGCAATACACGACTGAATGCGCCTAGATACACTACCGATCAAAGTTTGTGGGAAATCGTGTGACAACGTATCCCAATATTCGACAAAGTAACTTGGCGTAGCATTTTCACTGTTCGCAGTAATGATCTAGAAGGGTACGCATAGATTTTGAATGTGTTTACCTTCATTTGCTGGACAGTTCAAAATCATATGACCTCAGTTAAATATAATACATATTTTTCTCAAGTTGTAGAATACTAAGATGAATTTCAATCTGGTATGGAGGTATCCCGCGATTCAGACACTTGACCGCTACCAGATCAACTGGAATCTCACCTTTTTATCATTTTGGATTAGGTGAAATATTTTCTGTACATAAGAAGTTATAGAAATATGAGAAAACAAAACTCAACAACCTATTATTACAGATACTTAAAAAGGTGAACATAAGGAAGAGGTTTCGAATAAATGCTTTGAATAGCGTATGAATATGTTATCATTAGTAAGGTTACCGTTAACTTGATGGACGTCAGAGACCCTGGTAACTATGAATACACAATGCCATTTAGAACGTGGTCAAATTGAACATATGTTATATTTGGGATTACACTCAACCCAACAAAAGTATTAGACCCTTGGTAACTGTGTCATATGCAAGCAAGATACAGCTTTGAAAATGTGGCAATACATCAGGATACCGTTAACCTGGTCGACCAAAGACAGCCTTGGTAACTGTGTCAGATGTCAGCAAGGTATGGCTTATCTTGTGAAAGACAACATGGCAGTTCACCGCTACACGACAATCGTATATCATGAGTGTCGCACAATGACACGAAAACGCTTTTTGTGAAAGTTATGAAGTGACCGTTATTTTTAATCAGGGCATAACAGTGGGTGGGAAGCGTCTCTCGAGCGACCTGGAACAGAGAAATCAATGTTATGAGGCAGAGAAAAGGGAAAGAGAGATCTGGAGGGAGAGAGAGGCGGGGTGGAGGGGAGACAACCAAACGCTAGTCACTATATCGGGACAAAGACAAAGACTTACTTAATACAAAGAGGAGAGAAAGAGCTGGGAGTCGTGATAAGGTTATCAATTCTAGATAGAGAAAGATAGAGAGTGAGCAGAAAAAGAAAGAGAGAGAATGGGGGTCGATGAATAGGAGGTATGGAATACCAACCGGAATAATGACAGTGTGGGAGAGGGGAGAGGGAGAGATACGGGGTGGTGGGGGAGACAACAAAATGCTAGTCACATTACCAGGTTTAAGACAAAGGTCTGGCTGTGGGGGTGGGGGGAGAAGTAATGAAAAGAGTGAAAGAAAGAATAAAAGCAAGTGAGAGAGGAGGGCAGATACAAATAACTCAAGGGGTTAGGATGAAAGCTTGCGTATTGGACTAAAACAGATGTACTACTACTAAAGCAGATCTACTACTACTAAAACAGATCTAATACTACTAACACAGATCTACTACTACTAAAACAGATCTAATACTACTAAAACAGATCTAATACTACTAACACAGATCTACTACTACTAAAACAGATCTACTACTACTAAAACAGATCTACTACTACTAAAACAAATCTAATACTACTAACACAGATCTACTACTACTATCACAGATCTACTACTACGAACACAGATGTACTACTACTAAAACAGATATACTACTACTAACACAGATCTAGAAGTAGGAGGGTTTCAGGAGGAGCGGCGAGTGTGACTGAGAGAGGCAGAACAACGTGGAAGTATAAAGCCATCTTAACTTTGGATGAAGATAAGATAGCATCAGATGCAGAAATATATCTCCTCCGAGGGATTAGCTACATTTGTGTATAGGAAGCTACGTATATATATATATAAGATATATGTATAAGATCTAAAAAATAGAATGCGATGATTAATGTGGAGGGAGATACACTGTATGTATGACGCTGTGAAAGAGAAGATCAAAAGGTAAATTCAAAGTGAAATTCACTGTCAGACCACACAACACATGCACACACACCCATGCGCACGCACACGCACAGAATAGAGACAAATAATATCAGCCTATTTTATCAGCCTTATCGACAAGCTTCAGGGACCCACACAATTATTACACTTACGCTTTATATTATATTGTGTAACTGGATATTAACACGTCACATAGATAAGGTGTCTCGCCAGTGTTACCATGGCGAATGCAGAGACAAACCCCGAGAATCAATGTCTAAGTTAAATGTTTTTACGTGTAACTGGGACACATTAATTACCACTGACCAACGCTTGCTTTCAGGGGAAATGTTTCATATGGCAACGGTAACCTCCCAAAACACCTACACCCCATAACCCCTATAACAACAATGTTCATGGTCCAGTGCACTGCTAATCTCCTGCCTGTTACCTATTTCATACAATGGACAGCCCAAACACTTAGCAACTGAGAGAATGATTTTAATGAGCAATAACCAAACTAAGAGTTTGAGAGAATGGTTTTAATGGATGACAACATAAATATTTTAATAAAAGTTCAACAATATAGAACTTGAGGTTTAATTAACTTCATTAAATATCATGATGTCATAAAATATTAAACTTCAGGAAACAAAATATGCAAGAACCATTTTGTGAGTTTGGGATAGTCCGCTAGAATCAAACTTATTAAAGTGCATATAAAAGCAATTTGCTTGTTAAAATGATTCCCCTTTCGTGTTTACTGACAGAGCTTGTTTTGGAGACACTACCCACCCCCTGTCAGATGACGTAATCATAAGGACATGTCATATTCCCAGTACGGCAGTGTACAGGCAGCAACCTACCGACACATTCCATCAACCGCGGGAATGAGCGACCCCGATACAACTCAGAACCAATATATGTATCTGTCACGAGGTATGATTTCTCGTGATATTGATAATGATTTGGTAACAAGGCAAATCCTGAAATAAAAAGAGTCAACTGCGAAAATCAAAAGTATCAGACATGATTTTATGTTAAAAGTAAGGTGTGATTTTTCATAACACAACTAGCCGGCACATATTAAAACAAAGTAAAAGTAATGAAGAACGCATTTACTCCAAAAAAGACAGATAAGTTTCGAACCCCAACGGTTCGTTTCTATAACGATGTTCTAAGCCATTAAAAATGCAATTTGACATTCATACCGTCTTTGCTCACACTAATTTCAACATATATAAACCTAACTGGCAGATATGTTTTAAGTGAACATCTGTGAATAATTTCATCTGAAAATGTCCAGTCAACAACAACATCAGTGACGCAACAACGACATCACACAAAGGAGGGGTCACTTGCAGTCAATATCGTGTGTGTCCACCGTGAGCTGCAAGACAGTCTTTGGGACATTGAAATCCACACATTTCTCAGGAATAGGTGTTGGGTGGTCTGCAGCCTCTGATGGTCTGTTTTCTGATCATGACACCACCCCCTCCAAAACGATCATGTTCAAGGACACAGTTTGGCGCAAGTCTTTCTCCTTTACGTCGATAAATCTGTTGACGTCCATCTGCAAAGGATAAGTTAAACCTGTATTCATTTGAAAAAATGACATCTGGCCATGTCCTGTTGCCAAGATTGGCCCCATTTGCTGCCCATCGCTGTCTGGCAAGTCGGTGGCGATGCAATAAGGTTGGACCACGGTACGGGTGACGACACCGGATGTTGAAGGCAGCAAGGCGACCTTGCACCTTTTGGGCGCTGAAATGACGTTGACTTGTCCCAGTTGTCCTCCTTGCCTAATCATCAGCTGTTTGGAACCGATTTCGCAAGTGTGAAACTCGGATATGGCGGTTTTGTCGAGCTGTTATCACAGGTGGTGCACCAGGTCGCGGACGATCAGCAACACTTCCGGTAGCCCGAAAACGTTGTCTGAGTCGACTTACAGTGGATGGATGCACATTCAAGTGCCTGGCAATCATCACATCTAAAGCACCTTGGCTGACCATACCGATAACCTGATTCCTTTCGTCTTGTGTCAAGTGTGGCATTTTCTCAAAGTGATTGAGTTCCACAATTCCTTGTGCTTTTACAGGGCCTGGGTGCAGGTAATGCATGCATACAACGTGTTTCATGAATGTGGTTGTGTTTACGAGAAATGTCAAAGGTTCAGTTTTAAGTATCAAAGTTCATGTGAGAGGAATGCTCCGGGACCCGAACTCGAAATGGGCCAGAATAACAGCCTTTTATCCCTACATCCTCTGTATCGCAGGAAAAAATCTTCAATAGAACTTTTGTAAGTTTCAGGACAACAAATACCAATTGCGTTTTTAATGGCTTTCAGTATATTTGTTTGTGCCACAGGAAGGATTCTTACAGAGGTTCTCCGTCAGGGGAGATCACCGAAGTGGTCTTATAATCTTTGAATGTAGTTTATATTGCCACTGGTATTGATCATGTATGACGATATGACGCTTATGAATAATATTAAAGAGTGAGTGAGTGAGTTTGGCTTTACGACACTTTTAGGAATATTCCAGCAATATCCCGGCGGGGGAAACCAGAAATGGGCTTCACACATTGCATCCATGTGGGGAATCGAACCCGGGTCTTCGGTGTGATGAGTGAACGTTTTAAAGCTGAGTTCAGGACAGGATATTCTACAATGGATAACACACATACATTTCAAGCTGGTTTTATAATCTTTGAATGTAGTTGATATTGCCACTGGTATTGATCATGTATGACGATATGACGCTTATGAATAATATTTAGAAAAGTTTTGTTAAGGAGTAAAAGGGAACAACTATAACATACGCCTAGCCGTCAAATTATCAGTTTTTATCTACAATAGTTAGATTCATTATATAGAAATTATGTAAAAGATATATCCAACTATAATATATGAGAGAGAAAAACAGAAACATCACGATGGTGGGACACTAGAACTGGACTTCGCATGTTGGGAATCGAACCCGGGTCTTCGGCGTGATGAGTGAACGTTCTAAAGCTGGGTTCAGTGCAGGATATTGTTCAGTGGATAGCACATATAAACTTCAAGCTGGTTTCAGGACAGGATAGTTTTCAGGGGATAATGCATTAACATTTCAAGTAGGTTTCAGGGCAGGATATTGTGTAATAGAAAACACATACACTCTGCTGGTTTCAGAGCAGGATATTATACAGAAAATATATCACTTTAAGCTGGTTTCAGAGCAATATATTCTATAGTGGATATTATATATCGCTTCAAGCTGGTTTCATGGGAGGATATTCTTAAATGGATAACACATTAATATTTCAAGCTGTTTTCAGGGTAGGATATTGTGCAGTGGATAAAACATATACACTTCAAGCTGGTTTCAGAGCTGCATATTCTTCAGTGAATAATATTTATATTTATTTTTATCAACCACTGATGTCAGATTATGTGAAAATGCTAATCAACTGATCGTGCAATATTTTGAAAAGAAAACCGAACTGATGTTCACCATCATTCATCATCATCATCACTGGCTTTTAAAAGGACTTATACCCGTTGATTCATTGACTACAACGAAGTATTGTCTAATAATATTATAATTTGTTTTGCCGCAGACGTTTACGCTAGACAGCAACAAACCTCGGGGACAGGCGATCGATGGAACGAAGATCGATCGGCTGAAGGCGATTAGTGCCGAGAGCTGCCGAGTGGTCTTTTACAATAAGATGGCTGATGGATTTATGCACTATACATTATCTTGATATACTCTTTTCATTTTCTTCACGAAAAAACGTGATACGGCCATGCCAACTCGACAATCACCTTTTTCATTTTTACTTTAATCCTAAAATTGTTAGTTGCACAGAAATCAAATATTTGAGGTTTCACTTTTTAATTCTGTATTAAAACTATTATTGCCGTTATTTCCCTTGAAGTGTTGATGTCATCCCGAATGTCACGCAACAGTACCTCAAAATTAACTTCCCCTATTACAAAGTGGACTTACTCTCAGATATCAGCCTCCCCCATGTGGCGCTACATGTTAACCACCACATAAATACAATATTTGAGGTTCCAGTTTGAGTGTTCTATATTATAACTATTATTGCCGTTATTTCCTCGTAGTGCTATTGTCTTGTCGAATGTCACGTAACATTAGTTCAGCGTTAACGTTTTACCACAAATACAAGGTAGACACATGATATGTTTACCATCACATCTGATAAGTGATCAAAGGTAGCCCACTCGTCAAAGGTGCTCCATAGGTTGCCTCCCTTGCACATGCCAGGAACCTATGACCGTGGCTTGGATTGCATGTTTGCCGTGGATAGTAAGGATTCAAGGTCTGTTTTAGACCTGCATCAGCTAGGGCTGTTCCTCCCGCGTGAGCTGACACGCCGTGGTGTATCGGGAATAGTTTTAATAAACTAACGTTTGTGACTTGTAATGTACAATCAAAACACCTTTTAAAAATTTTACATTACTGTTTTTTTGTGTGTGTTTTGCTTGTTGTTTTGGTTTTTTCGGGGGGGGGGGGGAGTTCAAATAATCTCAAAGCACGAGGTGTGTACTATCTTTTGTACGTCAGTCTATTCACTGAAGTGATATACTTCTGTAATATGCAAAAGAAGAATCTGGAACCTCCCAGTGGCTGTATAAGCGACAGTACGACTATTTCACCATAAACAGTGTCGGGCGAGAGAATGTATACATTGATGTGTGGTGGGGGTTAAATGAATGAAACATGAAGTGAAGTGAAGTGATGTTTATTATCATATCATTATATTATATATGGGTATTTATATAGCGCTGTAGTCCGACCCATCTACATGCATGCTCAAAGCGATTGGCTTTTTCCTCGATCACTGGATGTCCATTTTAACTACACATCGTATTTTCAAGCACAACTCCCTGGGGATCATACATCTCGCGCAGCCACTAGGAGGACCAAGTTAATGTGGCTTTCCCATCCTTATGAAGTACCCATTCACAGCTGGGTGGACTTGGACATATAGTCACAGTACTTTGCCCACGTTTTACTGCATGTTGCTGTATCCGCAACAGTTACTAGGTGTTTGCATGTATTCATGTGACCACCATCTGGTCCTTTATCAAGCGATTAATAGTTTTATTTGCCGTTTTTCGGCGATTCTTTTCGGCTTCGTAACGTTTTAATTACGTCTGTAAATATTTGGCCAAATTCAGTTTTAAAGGTTACAATTACTTTATGTTGCCCAGCAGTTTTGTGTTTTGCTTATCCCCATGATAAGTTATAATTCGTTGTTTTTTCTAATAGTATAGGCGTCATTTTAATTGAGACAAACTTTCGTGTCCAATTCACACTGCCAGTGTACCACGACACAATCAACTACATTTCTGTCTTCCTGTAACATCAAAAGCCCGTTTCACGAATCCATTTGAAGTTGGGAGAGTCGTAACAAAAGATCAAAACATAAACTGCTGAATGAAACTTTGTAAATGATAAATTTTGTTTTATTTTGGGGTCACCAATTATTCTCAGAGAAAGCAGTTACTTTACATGTTGCCTTGTAATCTTTATCCACTTTTATGTTTTTCTTTCTTTCCAACTGGACTGAAAAGAAACGCGTGTTTTGAAGGACTCAGAACATGGAGATTGTACGAGCGTTTCGGTAATTTTGAATATCGAGTAGCACGTGTATTGCACAACAATGAAGAAACTGGACACTCGTCGAGTGTGCAGCTACTTAACCAAACTGACTTCTAATATTATCCTAATAACACCAATGCTGAATTACAAAATACCAAAATCGATCGACCCTGTGATCCTTGTGAACTAGTATTTGACATTGTCATTCATGTCTCTCATGTGATATCACAAGCATCATCATCATAAGACTTTGAAATACTTTGTGCACCTCATTATATCACTTGTTAATACATTTCTCGTATATACATTATTTTTCTTTTTTCGATGCGTTGAAAATAGATAACCCTTTCCGAGTGTTTCCGAGTGGTCTTTCACAACAAGATGGCTGACAAGTCCATAGTTATTTAGCTTAGTTTTCTACTGGTCTCTCGGGTGAGCCGTAGCATGGTGGGTAGATACAAGTATCTTTCTTATGAGCCAGAAGCATATGATCTATCCTCATCGGGGAGGCCTCGGTCGAACCGCGGGGATACCGCCATGTCAACTCGACACTCACCTTTTTGTTTACTTTTAACTTTTGTGAAGTCATTTAGTGATGTTCTAATTTAGAGGGTATAGAAGTTTAGTGGATTTATGTAATAAATATTATCTTGATTTACTCTTTTAATTTTCTTCACCAAGAAACGTTATGTTTGTTCATGTGACGTCAGGGGCGGCGGGGTAGCCTAGTGGTTAAAGCTTTGGCTCGTCACGCCGTAGGCTCGAGTTCGATTCCCCACATGGGTACATTATGTGGAGCTCATTTCTGGTGTCCCCGTCCGTGATATGGCTGGAATATTGCTAAAGGCGGCGTAAAACCCAACTCACTCACTCGCTCATGTGTCGTCAAGATGAATGATGTCATTTGAAATATATTTTACCTTCATTTGCTGGACAGTTCAAACTCTTTTCACCTCAGTTAAACATAATACATATTTTTTCACAAGTTGTAGAATAAAAAGATGAATTTCAATCTGGTATGGAGGTATGGCCGTAGTTCAGACTAAATTTAAATGGTGCATAATCGAAATTGAAAAAGGTCACTTATTGTCCTTAAGTTGCCACAAATCGACGGTTCTCCTAACAGCAAAGATTCGATGAAAATCGTCAATTTGGCAGCACCAAACTCGTGCTCGGGGTTTCACCACAAAGTTTCTTCAGTTTACATGGCTCTGTGTTTAATCCTACATTAACCTGACACAATGTAAGGATGTACATTGGATTGGCATACACGGGGGATATACAGACTGCATTGATTTCCTAAAATGGATCAAATGAAATATGTATACAGATATATATTTTCTACAGATTTAGTGTTGATCAGTAAAGAGTATTTATCAATAATCAGTTCCAGGGACTCCGACTCACGCCTTGTTTGTCCCATTATCTCAACAGGATGGACCCATTGAAACCAAACAATGCATTGATTAACGTGATGCGGCGAATACAGGGATACAGGAAATATGTCGGTGGATTAGATCTAATTACCGGGAACCTGTGGATACATTGATACAGCGAATACATAGATTCGGTATATGTACATGTGGACATAAAATACCGTGATTTCATAAACACATTGTTTCAGTGAATGCACTGACACTGTGAATACACTTGTACAATGAATATATATAGCGTAGAGTCATAACAGTGATACGATAAATACATTTGTACAGTAAATATGGTTATACTTATATTATTGCAAGTGCTCCAAGCCATCATTCCTGTCAATGATCAATCGGGTTTAGACGACAGTTGTCGAGTGCAGCTGGGCCATACCGAGTGGCCTTGCACATCAAGATGTCTGCCGCTCGTACTGACATATATAGTTAAGGTTTGCATTATGTGGTCGGGTGAGCCGTGGCATGGTGGGTTGATAACGAATCTTTCCTATGAGCCTAAAGCATTGGATCTATCCTCGTTGGGGAGGCCTCGGTCGAGCCGCGGGGATACCATCATGCTAACTCGACACTCACCTTTTTATTATTTTTGACTATTTTATTTTACTTTTCGCTCACCAAAACGTTCAGAAAAATGTTAGTAAAACGTATCTGATACAAATATCATTGATGATGTAACAGGCATTTACACATTTTCACTGTTCGCAGGAATGAGCTGGAAGGGTTCGCATAGATTTTGAATGTGTTTACCTTCATTTGCTGGACAGTTCAAACTCCTTTCACCTCAGTTAAATATAATACATATTTTTCACAAGTTGTAGAATAAAAAGATGAATTTCAATCTGGTATCGAGGTATGCCCGTAGTTCAGACACTTGACCACTACCAGATCAACTAGAATCTCAGCTTTTCATCATTTTGGATTTGGTGAAATATTTTCATAAGCCGTTATGGAAATACAATCTCACATTATACTAAACTGTTAAACCCACTGAGACCTTTTACCTCAACATACACACCAAATGAATGCTAAAAGCTAGCATATCATCACAGCTACACACACACACACAGACACAAATCCCACCCCCCACCATCAACTACACCCCACCGCCACTACACCCCAACCCTCCCACCACTACACTATACCACCCCACCCTTCACCCCCCACACACGACCACCCGCAAACACGTACTCTTGCATATTTCCCCATTTAACTAAACTCACATTCACATTCATTCCCTTATCACGTTTCAAGAATGTTTCATGCATCATTCATTCGTTCATACATTCATGCAAATAGGTATATACCTCTATATGTATGTTACAAAACCATAGAATAATTAACATCAACACAAGATATTTTTAAAAACAATTAAAAGAAAACACAATTAAATTATTTTTAAAAACATTTAAAATAAAACACAATTAAATTAGTAGATTACAGATTAATTTACAAGAATACGTCTTCTGGCAAACATAGCAAATATGGCATCTCCTACAGTGTTTTTGAATTTCACACATTTGCATCAAGTAGATAAGTTTTTTGGGTGAAGTGAGGTTTGTAAAATATTGCGGAATTATCTTTCGAAAGTTCATATCTGATATCGTCGTAAGTGGGGCAGTCTATCAGAAAATGTGTTTTGTCCTCAGTCACATCGCAGAACGGACAGAGGCGCTCGTCAAGTGGGGTTACACATCTGCTATAGCACCCATTTCCTATGGCGAAAGGTAGGGTCCCGCATCGGAATATAGCTAAGACTTTTCTTTCAGACCATGGCACTGAGCAGCAAAATATGACTCTGATATTCTATCTTACTTAAATTGGCAATATGTCCTCAATTTATTGTCATTTGTAAGATTTTATCGGTCCACAGTTCTCTAAACTACAATTAATTATCAATTTTGGCTGACTGCTGTTTAATTATTTTGTTGGAATCTCTCACTCTATTCCTACTGATCAAGTCCAGGTTGAATGGGACTTTGTGAGCAAGGGAGATAACTCGTGACACCCAAGACTTCTTTCTTCTTCGAGACACAATTTAGTGGATTCCTATTCTGTTGAGTAAATCATAAATAAAATCTGAATACTTCAATTCTTTGCTTATTAGGCCAATTCTGCCATCCCATTTCGCCTCTCAGGGCACACCCAGATGCAGATTTAGGTACACCAAGAAAGAAACGGCAGGCTCGGATTGTACTGAGTTAATACACCTTTGCTCTGTCAGTCCCCAGATTGCTGCTATATCTTTGGGGAAGCTTTGGATAAACCACAGTGATACCGCCAATCCAAATCGACACACACAATTGTCTTTTCACATTGGTTTAACAAACTGATGTTTATGTTTTGTAAGTCACAATAAATACATTTTTCAAAATAATTTTTATATATTTATTTATTTGTTTGTTGTTCCTTATCTTTTTATTTATTTATTGTGGGGAAATAATCCCAAAACTCCCGATGTGTACTTTTATTTAAACATCAGTTTTTCTCTGAAGTACTTTATGCTTTTGTAATATGCACAGTATGAAAAATATACACCCAGTGGGCATAAAAGCGGCTGAACTACCTTTTCCCGATAAATAGCAGACAAAAGAAAGGGTACATCAAATGTGGGATGGTGACTAAAATGAAACAAACATATCTGAGTGTCACTGTTGTGTTTTGTTTGCTGGGTTTAAGCGACTGTTTTTAGCCTGGTAGCGTTTTGATAACATTTGAAAATTTATGGTTCAAATCAGTTTTTAAGTGCATACGTATCTTTGACGGGCAGTTTAATGTTTTGTTTGTCTCCGTGAAGTAGAATCTCTCTTATTATATAGGCATCAGTTTGATTGTCGCAAACTGTCAATCAACTAGATAACTTCCTGTTACATTGAAACGCTGTTTCACAAATCAGTTTGAAGCTGGGAGAGTCGTAGAGGTTCAACGATGAGCTCGAGTTTGATCGACAGTCCTGAGCTTAATTGCTGTGCCACGATTACTACATAGTACATTACGAACAGGATTCCAACAATCTGATCACATGCTTTAGGATTCTTGGCATTGTCATAAAGTCTTTGTTGAACAATACTGAAGAAAATGGTTTTAAATATATATATTTACCTTTATATTTTATGGTGTTACAATTTATGGTGTTCCTTAACCACGTTTATACTTGTAGGTTATAATGACGCCTTTTCATGGTTAAAGAAATTAATGCATGGACATTGTATGAGGGCTTCTGTGATTTTGGACATCCAGTAGTACGTGTGTTGCACAACACTGAAGAAAGAGGACTCACGTCGAAGGTGCAACCTCGTGACCAAACTGACTGCTAATGTTATCCTAATAACACCCACATGGGATTACACAATATTAAAAGGAAATATAGACCTCTGATCCTTGTCTATTAGCTTTTAAAATCGTCATTCACATCTCTCATGTGATTGTCATTATCATTGTCATTGTCATAAGACTTTGATATAACTTGCTCATCTGAACATATTACATGTTCATACGTTTCTCGTGCATACATTACACACCTGTGGAAAGAGCATAACTTTTTCAAGAACGAGTCCTTCCGAGTGTTTCCGAGTGGTCTTTCACAACAAGATGGCTGACAAACCCAAAGTTACTTAGCTTAGTTTTGTATAGGTCTCACGGGTGAGCCGTAGCATGGTGGGTAGATACAAGTATCTTTCTTATGAGCCAGAAGCATATGATCTATCCCTGTCGGGACGGCTTCGGTCGAACCTCGGAGATACGGCTATGTCAACTCGACACTCACCTTTTTGCTTACGGTTACCTTTTGTGAAGTCATTTAGTAATGTTTTAATGTAGTGTAATGAGGGTGTAGCAACTGAACAGCTTTCCGTTATAAATATTGGCATAATATACTCTTTCCCCATTCTCTTCAAGCAAAAACATTACGTGTATTCATTTGTCATCCAAATGAAAGACGTTATTGACAATATATATATTTATTAAATATGCAGAGATATTTGAAGGGTTTACGAGTTGTCCTAAAGTTACCACTAATCGATATACGAGGGTGGTTCTCTTAACAGTTAAGATCAGATGAAAATCTTCAGTTTGGCAGCACCAAACTCGTGCTCGGGGTTTCACCACAAAGTTTATTGAGCTTACATGGCTGTGTGTTTAGTCATACATTATCCCGACAACATGTTCATTGGACTGGTATACACAGGGGGTATACAGACTGTATTGATTTCCAAAAATGCAAAGCAAAGGTCCGATTGTTCGAGTAATGGGATTTGAACTGATGAACAGCTTTGGTTAGATAGCACCACACGCGTACTGTTAGTTTCGCCACAGAGTTTCATCAGCCTACATATCTGTGTGGTTTATTGAAAATCAGCCTGACAATATGTAAAGATGTGCATTGGATTGGTATACACCGGGAGTATATAGACTCCATTGATTTCCAAAAATGGATGGAATGACATATGTACACGAGTATATATTTTATGTTAAGTGTTGATAACTAAACAGTACCTTGATCTGCGACTAACGCCTTCCTTGTGTCATTTTCTCAACAGGATGAATACAGTGAAACCAAAGAATACATTGACTAACGTGGTGCGGTGAATACAGTGATACAGTGAATACATTGGATATTGATAACAGTGATTCAGTGAACATATTTATGCGGTGAATTTATTGGTACAGTCAATCAATACAGATATATAGTTAATTCAATAACAGCGAATACATCTATTCAGTTAACGTGGTGAATATATTGATTTAGTAAATACCCTGATTCGGTGAATCCATTGTTTCACTGAATGCATTGATACAGTACATAATACATGTGTAAAATAACATAAATATAGTTACACTATGAATACAGAGATACATTGTTTCCATGAATACGTTTATTCGGTGTCTAAGTGGTAAAGTCATTACAATGATACAACGGATACATATGTACAGTAAAACAGTATATAAATAGTATATCTAATCAAGCTGGTTTCAGATCAGGACATTCTATATTGGATAACATATATCACTTTAAGCTGGATTCAGAGCAATATATTCCATAGTGGATGCCATATATCACTTCACGCTGGTTTCAGATCAGGACATTCTATAGTGGATAACAAATATCACTTTAAGCTGGATTCAGAGCAATATAGTGGGTAACATAAATCACTTCAAGCTAGTTTCAGATCAGGACATTCTATAGTGGATAACAAATATCACTTTAAGCTGGATTCAGAGCAATATAGTGGGTAACATATATCACTTCAAGCTAGTTTCAGATCAGGACATTCTATAGTGGATAACAAATATCACCTTAAGCTGGATTCAGAGCAATATAGTGGGTAACATATATCACTTCAAGCTAGTTTCAGAACAATATATTCGACAGTGGATGCCATATATCACTTCACGCTGGTTTCAGATCAGGACATTCTATAGTGGATACCATATATCACTTCAAGCTAGTTTCAGAGCAATATATTCCATAGTGGATACCATATATCACTTCAAGCTGGTTTCAGAGCAGGATATTCTATAGTGGATACCATATATCACTTCAAGATGGTTTCAGAGCCGGCTATTCTATAGTGGGAAACATATATCTCTTAAAGCTAGGTTCAGAGCAATATATTCTATAGTGGGTAACATATATCACTTCAAGCTCGTTTCAGAGCCGGCTATTCTATAGTGGATGCCATATATCACTTCAAGCTGGTTTCAGAGCAATATATTCTATAGTGGGTAACATATATCACTTCAAGCTCGTTTCAGAGCAATATATTCCATAGTGGATAACATATATCACTTCAAGCTGGTTTCAGAGCAGGATATTCTATAGTGGATACCATATGTCACTTCAAGCTGGTTTCAGAGCCGGATATTCTATAGTGGATAACATATATCACTTCAAGCTGGTTTCAGCGCAGGATATTCTATAGTGGATGCCATATATCACTTCAAGCTGGTTTCAGAGCAGGATATTCTATAGTGGATGCCATATATCACTTCAAGCTGATTTCAGAGCAGGATATTCTATAGTGGATGCCATATATCACTTTATGCTGGTTTCAGAGCAGGGTATTCTATAGTAGATACCATAATTATATCACTTCATGCTGGTTTCAGAGCAGGATATTCTTTAGTGGGAAACATATCTCACTTCAAGCTAGGTTCAGAGCAATATATTCTATAGCGGATATCATATATCACTTCAAGCTGGTTTCAGAACAAGATATTCTACAGTGGGTAACATATATCACTTCAAGCAGGTTTCAGCGCAATCTATTCTACTGTGTATAACATGAACCCTCACTTGAAGCATGATATTCTACAGTTGACACTAGCTATAATTATTTTTATCAACTACTGATGTCAGGTCACTTGAAAATGCTAATCAAGTGATCGTGTAATGCTTTGAAAAGAAAACCGACCTGATATTCATCATCATGATCATCATTGGTGTTTAAAAGGACTTATACCCGTAGTTTTGACATTGACTACAACGAAGTATTATCTGTTACTATTACTGTTTTGCAGCAGACGTTTACGCCAGACAGCATCAAACCTCGGGGACAGGCGATCAATGCAACAAAGATCGATCGGCTGAAGGCCGATAAGTGCCGAGAGTTCCCGAGTGGTCTTTCACAACAAGATGGCTGACGAGCCTATCGATAAATGGCTTAACTTTCTATATGTATATCGGGTGAGCCGTAGCATGGTGGGTAGATACAAGTATCTTTCTTATGAGCCAGAAGCATATGATCTATCCTCGTTGGGGAGGCCTTGGTCGAACAGCGGGGATACCGCCATGTCAACTCGACACTCATTTTTTGCTTCTTTTAACCTTTTATGCAGTCATTTAGTGGTGCTCTAATTTAGAGGGTGTAGGAGTTCAGTGGATTTATATAAAAAATCTTATCTTGATGTACTCTTTCCATTATCTTCAAGCAAAAACATTATGTCTTGTGTCGTCAAGATGAATGAGGTCATTGGAAATATATTTTAAATTGTGCATATTTGAAATTGAAAAAGGTCACTTATTGTCCTTAAGTTGCCACAAATCGACGGTTCTCCAAACAGCAAAGATCCGATGAAAACCTTCAGTTTGGCAGCACCAAACTCGTGCTCGGGGTTTCACCACAACGTTTCTTTAGCTAACATGGCTTTGTGTTTAATCCTACGTTAGTCTGACAGAAAGTAAGGATATTCATTGGACTGGCGTACACAGGAGGGTATACAGACTGGAAATGGATGGAATGAAATATGTACACGGATATATATTTTCTACAGATTTAGTGTTGATCAGTAAAAAAGGATTTGTTAATAATCAGTTCCCTGGTTTGCGACTCACGCCTTGTTTGTGTCATTATCTCAACAGGATGGATCCAGTGAAACAAGACAATGTATTGATTAACGTGATGCGGTAAATACAGTGATACAGGAAATAAATTGGTGTATTAGATCTAATTACCGGGAATCTGTGGATACACTGATACAGCGAATACATTGATTCGGTATATGTACATGTGGACTGAGAAAATACCGTGATTTCATGAATGCATTGCTTCAGTGAATGCACTGACACTGTGAATACACTTGTACAATGAATATATTAACATAATAAATAAAGCCATACATTGATTCAGTGAATACGCTGACACAGTGGTGTAGCGGTAGAGTCATAACAGTGATACGATGAATACATTTGTACAGTAAATATAATTGCCCCAGGACAACTTTCCTGTCCATGATCCATCGGGTTTATACGGACGATGTCGAGTGCGGCCGGGCCATACCGAATGGCCTTGCACAACAAGATGTCTGCCGCTCGTACTGACATATATATTTAAGGTTTGCATTGAGTGATCGGGTGAGCCGTGGCATGGTGGGTTGATAACGAATCTTTCCTATGAGCCTAAAGCATTGGATCTATCCTCGTTGGGAAGGCCTCGGTCGAACCGCGGGGATACCATCATGCTAACTCGACACTCACCTTTTTATTATTTTTGACTATTCTATTTTACTTTCGGTACATCAGAACGTTCAGAAAAATATTAGTAAAACGTTCCGAATAGGAATATTATTGGCGATATTACAAGGCATTACACAAAAAGTAACTTGAGGTCACTGTTCTCAGTATTGAGCTGGAAGGGTGCCCACGGAGTCCTTCATTTGCTCGGCAGTTCAAAATCATATCACCTCAGTTATAGTATTCCCAGAAATTATTGAGAAAGTTGTTTCGGCAAATATCTAATACAGCTACATGTATATCAACTATAGAAGTTTTACTTCAATGAATATGTTGAGATATGAGTCTCTTACAGTGTCTTTTCAGTACTTTGTGAGACCTCTTTGCCCTGCAATAAACGACTGAATGCGCCTAGGTACACTACCGATCAAAGTTTGTAGGAAATCGTGTGACAGCCTATCCCAGTATTCGACTACTTCTTTCTTCATATCCTCAATATTTCTAAGCCAGTTTTGGTTTATTCTGTTCTTCATTAGTCCCCACACTTTCCCAATAGGGTTAAGATCTGGGCTGTAGCTGAGCCAGTCTAAAACCTGAACATTTCGTCCGACAACCAGTGTATTGTGTAGCCAAACAGTGCATTTTGGGTCGTTATCATGCTTGAAAATCCAATTATCTTCCCACAGGGTTCGGGCGTTTGGAAGGAAGTGATCATTTAAGATGTCAACATATCATTTATAAATTCAATTGTAAGTGCCGACTTGTTATATTTTGCCCGGCAGTTTAGTGTTTAAAGTTCCCATGAAAATTTATCACTCGTTGTTTTTCCGATTATGTGGCATCAAACGTTTTGCGTCCGATTTCCACCGCCAGTGTACCCCGACAGAATCAACTAGATATCAATCTTCCTGTTACATCAAAACGAATGCAATTTATATTAAGGTAGGGTAGTAGTAATTTAAGATCAAAACGTTCAACAGCTATAATAACATCAAATTGCTGACTGAAACATATTTCTTTTTAAATGGTGAGGCTGTTTATAAGTCCTTTGGTCGACAGTATTGGGAGGCAGACTGACCAACGTATTATTTTAGTTATTTTCCTAATTATTTTAGTTATGATTGATCAGCCCATTGACTAGCTCGCTGAATGCGGAACTGGATGTGACCACTAAGGTAGTTATTAAGCACCATCACCACATGATACCGTGCTGTTGATCCCTTGATTCATGACTCTAGGCCTTGTACTGAAATGTGGGAGAAAGAAGACAAAATCCCCATCAAACCCGTCTCAACGCTGAACAACGTTTTCCTGGGTCCGTGTGTGTTGTTGTTGCTTTTTTGTGTTCATAATTTGGTGTGTGTTATATTATTTTCTTGAATTATGTGCATACTTTTACTAAAAGATAATAGTTACTGTTATTCCTACCTCCAAAACATATGGTGGTTTTTACCCATTTTATATTTTTCAGAAGTTATAATGTATGCCTTCTTTTCAACAGGACTCAAGAGAAACTTTTGCTGTAAAGATTCAATGCATGGAGATTGTATGAGCGCTTTGGTGAATTTGTATATCGAGTTGCCTATGTATCGCGCAAGAAAGAAGAAAGTGGACTCTCGTCGAATGTGCATTAAGTAACCAAGCTCACTTCTGATATTAAGCTAAGAACACCCACGTGGGATTACGAAACATACAAAAACGATCAACCCTGTGTTCCATGTCTACAAGCTATTGAGACTGTCATTTACATATACATGAACACAATAACACAATGAAAACAGGGGTACATTGATTCAGTGAATACGTTGATTCGGTGTCTCAGTGGTAAAGTCCTTACAGTGATACAGTGAATACATTCGTACATTGAATGTACGAGTAGTTATACTGATATTATTTTAAGTGCCTCAAGACAGCATTCTTATCAGTGATCAATCGACTCTATACGACAGTTCTCGAGTGCGGCCGAGACATACCGAATGGCCTTGCACAACAAGATGTCTGCCACTCGTATTGTCATATATAGTTAAGGTTTGCATTGAGTGATCGGGTGAGCCGTGGCATGGTGGGTTGATAACGAATCTTTCCTATGGGCCTAAAGCAATGGATCTATCCTCGTTGGGGAAGCCTCGGTCGAGCCGCGGGGATACCATCATGCTAACTCGACACTCACCTTTTTATTATTTTGACTATTCTATTTTACTTTCGGCACATCAGAACGTTCAGAAAAATCATCTGTAATCTGTACATAAGTAGTTATAAAAGTACCATCGAATTGTATTTCTTCTCATTGCGTTTACAATACAATACAATACAAAATATTTTATTTGCGTCTCACCATTTGTACACAGTAAAAAATAACAACAACTATGTGACGGATGTTGTACAAACGCCACCCAGTGAGACGATAAAACAAAGTATACGTTACATGATGCAATGAGAAATACATATCCATGTAAACACATTCATTCCAAGCAAACAAATCATCACACTAAAACATTACAACGTATATACATTCACACAGAAAGGTATATGGCATAAATGATATATAAATGTATAAAAAGGATAGATAAATACATCGTAGAGCATAAAATAGATGAAATACATTTGGGATAAAATATACACAGTTGGTGAGCGGAAAAATAACTTTCTACGACTAAGCTTTTTAAAACACATTTTACCTAAGGAAAACATAGCGGTATTATCATTAAGCAGGGTGTTTATGTCAGTGCTATGGCTGTCATTAAAAACTGTTGGTAGTTAGGGCTCCTTTGCCTTTAGGCAGGAGACCTATTGTAATCGTTCGTGTTTTTTATTATTATTATTATTATTATTATTATTTATTATTCCGCCGGATTTTGTACCAGAGCTACAGAGAGCACCGCTGGACAGATTCGCTTGAAAAAATTCACCCAGATGCCCACCAAGGTGTAGATATTCCCCATTAAAATCTCTAGGCTGTAGGCCCAATAGCAAAGGGCAGATAATTCAAAATTAATTCAAAAATTTCAAATGCAAATGCAAATATCTCCAAAACCAATGCTCCAATGTTTGCCAAAGTTCTGGAGCAGATGCGCAATCGAAATGCCTACAATTTCGCCTGGACGGCTCAAGTCGCTAAAATGCACCGTTTGGACGCTATGTTGGATTGAAGTTTTTGTTGATGTTTTTCAGCAAAATCCTGACTGCATACCTCCCAAAATGTGCGGCACTAAAACTACAAGGGCTACGGCTTTCAAACGTTGCATACTTTGTGTCTATGCATGTTTCTACACAGTAGCATCGTCAAATGTGCCTATGTTTATATGATGGCCGCCATATTGGACGCTACTTTTGGGCAAAAGTTGTCTTCAAAAAACTTTCACGGGCTTCTTTGCCATTGTGTGCCAAACTAAACTTAGCACATACAACAGTTTAAACGCTTGTTCTGAAGTGGCCTTTGGTTGTTAAACATTTTCTGTTCTTGGTCCTATGTCAAAAGTCACGTGATGCGGCGGCCATATTGGATTGAAGATGTTTATCGGAAATGTGCAGATTTTGTAGGGTAGGCATTTTTCGCACGCCATAACTCTGAATGCATAAACTGCAGAATGCTGTAAATGTGCAGATATACATTAGATACCTCAAATATTAATGCCCATAAGCTATGTTGCCATATCTTGATTAGTTACGGATATCTAGATGTTTGCTTCTGTTGTTTATTTTGTACTAAAATGTATTTTCAAAAAAATCGCAGCGTCATAACTATTTCAACTAGGCAGCTAGAATCTGGCAGTACGTAGTAACTAAGTGTGTTGAACATTTTTTGTTCTTGGGTGCATGTCAAAATGTGTATTGCTTGGCGGCCATATTGGATTTCGTCAGATTCTGATGATACTACATTCTAAACAGCATAGCTGCTCAAGTTCTGCACGGAAGGCAGTAAAACTTGGCAGTGTGCATCAACAGAAGATGCTTAACATTTCGTGTTCTTACATGCATATCAAAAATTTGATCGTTTGTCGGCCATATGGCATTGAAAATTGCACAACTGCAGGGAAAAGGGAAAAAAACTGTTTGAGACGTGCCCCAAATGAAAGAAAAAGAGTACCAAACAAACTCACCCACAACTCCAGGCTGAACACGCTAAATATGACGCAAACAGACTTTCAACAACGTACCAGTCATCATAAATAATGCTTACATTCAAAAACCCAAAGTTTGGGCAAATTTAACGAAATAGGGACTTCTTTATATCACCGACGGCCCAGGGATACATTGCCGAATGTATCATAAGTTTCATCGACATTTACAGCACGAGCACGGCAGATTACCCGTGCAAAACATGCGACAGTCTGAAGGAAGGCGCAAGGACGATATCTCCTATAGAGAGACTACCACTGCAAAGCGTGGTCCACGTGCAGATATGGGAGATGATGTCGATTTCAGTTGACAATGACGCGAGCTAGCGCTACACAAAATTAAACTACACTGCGGTGGAGGTCTTTAGGCAGTTTTTAAAGATTGTCAGTGATTGAACGTTTCGGGTCAGGGTAAAAGTTCTAGCTGTGGTCTAAGGGGGGTAACTCTGGTCTAGCTGAAGTAAGCGCTAGTAAAATCGGCTCCTGAAGTATTTCTCATTACTGACAATGATACGATCCATATCAGCTATAACCTTTACTGCTTTCGACATCAGGTACCAAATGTTTAGAAATGATCCAAGCCAAGGAGCCGTCAATGTTGCCTGCAACTTTAATTCTGTTCTATCTTCATATAGGGAGCAGTGGAGGAGAAACTGAGTTTCATTTTCAACATTGTTCGAACCGAATTTACAAAATCGCTGATTTGATGGGATTGGTGGTTTACTATAGCGGCCCGTCTCTTCCTCAAGCTTCAAGGAACAACATCTTAACGATGCTAGTATGCTTCTTGAGTAACGTGGAAGTTGACTTGAAGGGTTTAGAATTTCTAAGCTTTGGCATCGGCTCTGTTCCGTGTATCCAGTTTTGTTGGTCTATCTCTATAAACTTGGGGATAACTTGCATTTACAATTACAGCCACGATCACTTCATACAACATTATGTACATGATATCCAACTTTCTGATCACATGCTTCAGGATTCTTGGCATTGTACTAAAGTCACTGTTGAAAAATACTGAAGAAAATGGTTTTAAATATAAATATATATTTGCCTCTACAATTTATGGTGTTACAATTTATTGTATTCCTTAACCACGTCTATATTTTTAAGGTTATAATGACGTGTTTTTTATCGTTAGAGACATTAATGCATGAACATTGTATGAGCGCTTCGGTTATTTTGGATATTGAGTAGTATGTGTATTGCACAACACTGAAGAAAGAGGACTCTCGTCAAGGTGCAACCACATAACCAAACTGACTTAATATGATGTTTTCCTAATAACACTCACATGGGATTACAAAACATTAAAAAGGAAGATCGACCCTGTGATCCTTGTCTACTAGCTTTTGAAATTCATGTCTCATTCATGTCTCTCATGTGATTGTCATTATTATTGTCATTAGACATTGATATAATTTGCGCATCTGAACACATCACATGTTCATACGTTTCTCGTGTATACATTACACATCTGTGGGAAGAGCATAACTCTTTCCAAGGCGAGTCTTTTTTAATATTTACGAGTGGTCTTTCACAACATTGTATTGGTCTCTCGGGTGAGCCGATCAACTGATCGTGCAATATTTTGAAAAGAAAACCGCCCTGATGTTCATCATCATCATCATCATCATCACTGGCGTTTAAAATGACTTATAGCCGTTGATTCATTGACTACAACGAAGTATTGTCTACTAATATTATTGTTTTGCAGCAGACGTTTACGCTAGACAGCAACAAACCTCGGGGACAGGCGATCAATGGAACGAAGATCGATCGGCTGAAGGCGATTAGTGCCGAGAGCTGCCAAGTGGTCTTTCACAACAAGATGGCTGACTAGCCTATCGATAAAGGGCTTAACTCTCTATGTATATATCGGGTGAGCCGTAACATGGTGGGTAGATACAAGTATCTTTCTTATGAGCCAGAAGCATATGATCTATTCCTGTCGGGGAGGCCTCGGTCGAACCTCGGGGATACCGCCATGTCAACTCGACACTCACCTTTTTGCTTACTTTCAACTTTTGTGAAGTCATTTAGTAATGTTCTAATTTAGAGGGTGTAGGAGTTCAGTGGATTTAAGTAATAAACATGATCTTATTCTTTATCATTTTCTTCACAAAAAAACGTGATACCGCCATGCCAACTCGACACTCACCTTTTTGCTTACTTTCAACTTTTGTGAAGTCATTTGGTAATGTTTAATGTAATGTAATGAGTGTGTAGCAACTGAACAGGTTTCTGTTATAAACATTTGTATGATATACTATTTTTATTCTCTTCACGCAAAATCGTTATCTGTATTCATTTGTCGTCCAAATGAAAGACGTCATTGAAAATATATTTACTGATTATACAGAGATACACAATTGAAATATGTAAGGGTCACGAGTTGTCCTAAAGTTGCCACAAATCGATAAAAGGGGATGGTTCTCTTAACAACAACGGTCCGATGAAAATCTTCTGTTTGGCAGCACCAAACCAGTGTATGAAATAAGGCCGTCCGACAGCCCGAGATGGTCTAGACTTCTGACGGACGGTCTAAATTTACAGCTAGCCAGCCCGATGGTCTGGTAAAAATTGTAGATGTTCCATATATCTAAGTAAATTCACCATATTTGGTCTGGTTAAATCCATTTAAATCCATAAATGTTGTCTGGCAGTGTTTTTGGCTTATTTCATACACTGACCAAAGTCGTGCTCGGGTTTCACCACAAAGTTTCTCCAGCCTACATGGCTGTGTGTTTAATCATACATTAACCTGACAAAATGTTCATTGGATTGGTATACACATGGGGTATACAGACTGTATTGATTTCCTAAAATGCAAAGCAAAGTTCCGATGATTGCTTGTACGAGTCCAGATTCGAACTGATAAAGACCCTTGGTTTGATAGCACCATACGCGTTCTGTTAGTTTCACCAGACAGTTTCATCAGCCTACATATCTGAGTGTTATATTGCAAATTAACCTGACAAGATGTACAGATGTTCATTGGATTGGTATACACCGGTAGTATAAAGACTGTATTGATTTCCTAAAATGGATGAAATGAAATATGTAATCGGGTATATAGTTTATGTAAATCTGAACACAATTACTTCCATTATTATTTAACCTATGTACAGACTAATAGGATACAGTGTGTTATGGTTTGTTAATAGACGGCAGTTACTCGCAGTGGGGGTATTTTCTGGTGTATTCTACGTCACACAAAATGATTGAATGTTAGATATACGTAAAACTATAGCGCAACTTCTTTTAATTGTTTGCTAAAATTTCAACACAAATAAATCGAAGAGTAATTAGATGTTATATAGAACCTGACCGTTATATTGAAAATTGGTGAAACTTCAAACAAGAATTTCCAAATCTCTAGTTCATTTAAAGTGATATAGCCGGGAAAGCGACATTTCAAATTTGGTAGGTAGAATACAAAGGGGCTTTACCAACCATATTTTTGGTTCAGTGATTTTTAATCGGGGTTTTCCCTGCACTGAGTAAGAACATCAGAGATAAAAGAATTTTATTGATTTCGAGCTTTATTGAAAACACCGTAGTTAATATAAATATATTAATACTATTGATACAGCATATTTCAACTGATATACATGTATTTGATATATGACAAATGATTTCACTGCGAATCATCTTCATTGTCACTGTAAGTGCAGTAGATCTACAACACTGTGTAATCAACCTCGTCTGGTTGCTGATGAGGTCATTCTTCAAGGACTGGAGTCGCACTCGCGCTGGAAGAGCTAGATCACCTCGTATACATTTGGGTGACTCTTTCTGGCTCGTTTGGCTAGGAAGGTGTCTCACTATTCCCTCTGATAACGTCCAGGTTGAATGTGAGTTTGTGAGCAAGGGAGATAACTCGTGACATCTAAGTCTTTCTTCTACCACGAGACCAGGAAAGAACACAATTTAGTCACTGCTCGTAGGAAAGGTTTGAAACTCGTTTCATAACACAAACACAAGTGTATTACAGAAACCACTCATACACGTTTGAACTGGATTAACTGGAGTCGAAAACATGTTTGTTTTGTTTATCTTGATAGTGAACTGCAAAATATTAATTAAAGTTTGTTGTAGGTGTAATTTGTTTGAGGAGAAAAAAAGTACTGGAACTGCATACTCGAAGTTACTGGTTGCAATGCATCTGTGGCAACGTGAGGTTGAGCATTGTCATGCTCCAAAGATCAACCGTTGACGTTGATGAAGGGGAACGACGTGACGTTGAACTGCCCTGGCTTCCCATAGACAATTGCGCACTGTCTGGTCGGAGATTCGGCGCAGTCCAGGGATTTGGATTGTTGTGGATGATGCGGCAGTGGTGTTTGAACGAAGATGTCTCAACCGGATGTAGCGATCCTGGGCGGCGGCGGTAAGTCTAGGTCGACCTGACCTGGGTCTGTAATTAACACTCCCAGTATTGTTGTATCGGGCCCTTTGATTTGGGAGGGTGTGCCTTACCACCTCATGCTGCGATGCCCGCCCTTGTCAACGGCCTTGTCGATGGTGTTGTGTCGCTTAGCTTCTGTCAGTCTTTTCATTCTCTTGTCGTCTATAGTGGCTTTAAGCATGCATGTGGAGTACCATTGATGTGGCTTTTTAAAGCCTACAGACATAGGCTTCAGCTCAGGGTGATACACAATTTCATGATGCACGTGCATTTCACGTAGGGTGCGTTTTAGCGATTCACTACAGACGTAAGAGTAACGTTACGTTTTTGTTGAACGTTTCTTTTTTCAAACATTTTGTCGTCGGCAACCATTCCCGCACATGTTGGGATTCAGAATGGATTGGCTTGTGTCAAATATTTTCCTAAAATTGAAATTCGTCCTTTGTCAAGTTTCAAGAGTATGTTTTCAGCTACTGTTAATCTCCAGCCAGTTCTTATTTTGTGTTGTTCTCTATATTCTTGTAACATCTTTTTATTATAACATGCCAGTTTTAAGACAAAATTATCTAGTTGTACATGCTTTACTGCCCATTGTCTGGTCCACACTCTATTTGTTTACAAACACCATCGTGCGGCTGTAATACTGCTGAAACAAATGTATGCTCATGATATAGTCCCAATTGTACAATCGACTTGGGGTGTCATTTGCCAAAGTGTCAGTGTCGTTGTTGGAAACGAAGATGCGACCACGGCTGTCTTTCATTGTCACAAGCTGACTGCAGGTAACCTTGTTTTAAATTACTTCATGCTTTCGTGTTTGGTAAAGGAATAAGAAAATATTGTTCGTTTTGTGTCTCGAAATAGTAGTCACAGCAAATACACAGCGTGTTAGCTGTTCCCCGTCAGTGGACTCTTTCCGAATGAAATTATTGGGTCCGGAAACACTCAATGCCCAATATCATCTTACCAAACGATTGACATTTACAGTTAGCGTTTAACTGTGATATAAATGGACACATTTGTTATATTTTCTATGCCTCTCTATTTCGCTTACTTTATCAACAGTCACATTTGAATTACTATGCTGTAAGAAAGCGTTTGCAAATCATGTAATATCATATTCATTCTACTTAATCTTCCAATCACAATTTATAAGTCTATTTGTGTCATATATGCGATGGCAATGTTAAAAGTGCAGTCTGTCTATCCGTGGGAAACATTCAGGTGTTTTCAGCATCCCTTTTCACACCTCTGTACTTACTCAATATTTATCTTATTTTAAACCCTTTATAGCAGCCTTGGCCTACCTCCCTAGTACATTTTGTTATATTACTGTATTTCCTTATACTACCGTAAACGCCCGGGTGTTTATTTTTGCAAGGGACTTCCAGACCCGGGACCGCCTCCGTGGTGTAGTGGTTAGAGCGTCCGCCCGGAGAGCGGAAGGTTGCGGGTTCGATCCCCGACCGCGTCATACCAAAAGACGTTAAAATATGGTACTCGTTGGTCCCTGCCTGGCGCTCGGCATTAATGGGTACAACAAGGACTGGTCGGCTCGGAGTCAGCATTATGTGTCTGAGTGGGGTATTCATGCTTCACTGCGGCATGGTATCTCAGTGGGCTAGCACTATTAAACCAGTCTTAGTCTGGGCTAGTACAAGCAGCCGCACATACACATACACACGCATGCACGTCGTCATATGAGCGAAATATTCTCAAGCACGACGTAAAACCCAATTTCACCTCACATCACCTCCAGACCCGGCGCTTATTGGAGCCCGGCGCTTATTGCACTTACTGAGTGTACCATGATTAAATGTTAGTGAGAGTTACGTCAAAGTTAAGGAACATTCCTTAATAAATCCATTTTTGGACCAAAGGAGAATGCATTTATGAAAAAGGTACCTGGCGCTTATTAGAGGGCCGGCGCTTATTTCTTAAATCTCTGCTTTACCCCGGCGCTTATGAGAGGCGCAGCTTATTAGAGCCCCGGTGCTTATTAGAAACAATACGGCATTTATCATGTACGCGAGATTATGTAACTCGTAAACATCAGACATAATAATTTCAATTTGGGTAATGCTTGCGTCGCTTTCGTTGATGTTCATGTGGCGTAACGAACAGGATCGCCATACTAGTCCCATGTCTAATGTTCAGCAGTTTAATCATATCCATACTATAAAAGATAACTGCCTGACTGCACGCTTTCAAAATATCAGGATTGAATCACAATGACACCACTATATCCTCCGACCAGCATGTCCCTAATCTCAAAAGTTTTGTTTCTTGATGACTGTGAGTTCCAAACTGACACCCTCAAATATTTTCTGGAAGTCTGTGGATGAATTTTTGACAGATTGTGTTCACAAGTATTTCTCTTTGATTTGCTACCAGCACGTTTCCTCTCTTTGATGAGGTTTTCAAACAGTCCAGGTGAAAGTCTTGGCTTAGAAAGGCTTGATGCTGATTGTTCAATTGCCACCAGCTCCTCTCTATTGTATCCAATACGGCCTTGATTGGTGTCCATTGTTCCTACTTGGCCTGCCTGTGTTGCTCCACCCACCCTCAGCTTGGGTATGAATAGCACTCAGATTTGAACAAGGTGTTGAAATTAGACAAGATTCACCAACAAATGTCAATAAAGTCATAATTCCTGACTATTTCAGGCCAAACAAAACATTAAACTGATCCTTGGAAGATAAGCTATAAGTGTATCACTTTTTGAGGCAGTTGAGATAGCATAAACTTGTGCAAAATGCATATAAAGGGAGAGAGCAAAATGCAGCTGCCAAGCCCTTTCCACTCACACCACACTCTTTAAGAATACTGTTTCAAAATTGGAAATCACATCTTAGAGAACACACTTTCTAATAAATACATAGGAATTACTGTGCAAAAAATAATAGATTTACTTTAACTGAAAAGAATCCAGCTGAGAAGGCCACCAAAGCTATGTACACTTTATTTTGTTTTAAGTAAGGGTAGATTACTTATCTTGCGATTATTCGATTGTTTGGTTTCATGTTTTCTTTATATATGGGGTTTCGGTAATCATTTTTGAGTGGAAACTGTTTATTCAAAATTTCTAAAGGAATTTATATTGTCATAGCAAAGGCATGTCATTAGTTGAAGATGAATACCACCTATTGATGGTTTGTCAACGCTATAAAGATGCAAGAATTGAATGTTTCCACCATACCTATATTAAAAACCCGGATAGGGAAAGTTTTGCAAGACTTATGTCATGTGAGGATGAAAATGTTTTGACAAGTATTGCTAAGTTTCTGATGAAGGCTCGTAAAATTAGAAATGCATAAATTTCAGTCAATATTCTACACATTAAGATCCATATGTTATTTCTTAGATATGTTATGCCTATACACTGTGCAAATATGTCAGACACTTTATAAAGGAAAATACAACATACTGTCACTTTATGACACTTGTGCAAATTGAAAGATATATTTCCTTAGATATATTCTACAGTATTATAAACATGTTTTAAGCTAGTCCAGATATAATAGCTTCCAACCTCCAACTGTAACAGGGAGGCATAATACACTGTACTGTAATAGACTCTGTTTATATTGCTATACCAGTAGTTGAAGAGGAATACCATTTAAATGGTCAATGTTTAAAAGATGCATAAGATAGAATGTTTTCCACCTTACCTATATATTGGTAACCCGTGTAAGAATAGTTTTTGTTAGACTTGTGTCATCTAAGGATGATGTTTTGATAAGTATTGCTACTTTTTTCTTTAGAAGGGTATATTATGCCTGTACATTGTGCCCAAATGGTTCCATAGCCTTCAAAGGCAATAATGTATGATTATTACTGGTTTTACCAGCATCAAACAAAATGTAAAATTATTCTGTAATGTGGACCATGGCCTTGTATACTGAAATAAAACTGTCTGTCTGTCTGTGTGTTTCAAAATTGGAAATCACATTTTAGAGAACACACTTTCTAATAAATACATAGGAATTACTGTGCAAAAAATAATAGATTTACTTTAACTGAAAAGAATCCAGCTGAGAAGGCCACCAAAGCTATGTACACTTTATTTTGTTTTAAGTAAGGGTAGATTACTTATCTTGCGATTATTCGATTGTTTGGTTTCATGTTTTCTTTATATATGGGGTTTCGGTAATCATTTTTGAGTGGAAACTGTTTATTCAAAATTTCTAAAGGAATCCCAGTCATTAAGAAATAACACCCCTACATTCACGGTAATTGGGAGACATCCACTTTAAAGTGAAATTAAATCACGAATGTTACTCTTCTGAGGAAAACTCATTCCAGGAAAAGATTCTAAATTTTCTCTCCTAGTTTACAAATTACACTATAATGATACAATCTGTGACACATCTGGAAATAAATAGTTTGCCTGTATTAAGGATACTTTGACTAAATTGAAATGTGCTATATGTGGGCTGCACAGGTATATCTTGATTTAAAAAATACTCTAAAAGCACTTGTTGAAAACAGACTGAAAGAATCATATCTATTCTGCAGTTTTGATATCAAACACAGAAAAAACCCATCTATTAATATTATTTTGTAAAATTCTGAATTGAAATATGAAACTTTTCTGAATTTATTACATGATAATAATCGGAGGGCGTTACTCAATTTCAGGATCTCAAACCATTACTTTCCAGTTGAAGCAGGTCGATGGAGTAAAACATACGCAAATGAAAGATGAATATGCTCTCTTTGAAATTCAAACGATATTGGTGATGAATTTCACTTTCTGTTTATTTGCCCAACCTTATATGTCCTTAGAAAAGAAAAACGTACATCAACGACTATTGCTGTAGAAACCCGAATACGCACGCAACGAACCAACTGTTTCACTGCAATAAGCAAGGAGCAATTAAGAAATCAAAGGTCACATAAACCCTAGGGGTTAAAAATACATAAATCACTAACTGGCATCGTTAAAAATGAAACCCCGTCATTAAAACTACTCATTTCGACCTTTAATTGACTTAAATCGACCTTTTTGACAACAGTGCACAATTCTCACCCGCGAACGAAATTTCAACCAATCAGAGCGGCGCGACTCTGTGACGTCATATGATGAATAGTTTTGAGGGCCGATGCAGAATTCATCTACATTTTAGGGGGTAAATTATCTTGTTTACAGGCTTGTATAAACCTGGAATCGAGACAATTGTTGTGGAAAATGAAAGCTATATGTTCTCACAATCTACTGACATTTAATTTTGTCTCCTGCTTTGCCTAGTTTCCGAGTTACAACTTGTTTTCATAGACGCTTCTGTCACAATTGATTGGTGTCGTTAGGCCCTATTTGTATAATGACTGATCCAAATTGATCCCATTTCTGTGTTTTTTTTACCTCGATATTTAATCATGTCATGTAATAATCTGTTTGTAATCTCAAAACAGTGTCGGCCCATAAGTTTTCACATGCAATACAGCAATTAATACTCCCTTGTTGTAACCCGTGTTCGGTGGTATAAACCGGGATGGCCTAAAAGTCGGGCCAAGAAAAGTCGGGCCGGGCCGGGCCACCGGGTAATACTAAAAATGGATTGCAGAATATTAAAACGAAACCTGCACATTTGGGTCGATACACTTCCCGCCTTCACAAATGCATAGTTTGATTGAAAATGTATAGTTAATGGGGAAAAAACCCACACAACAACAAAGTATACATACCGAGATTCCCGTAGAAAAGACACCGTCTTGTTGTTATGTGTTTTCCTTGATATGTCTATGAGGGAAGGCTGCTTACTTCTCTTAGCGTGTGACATCCTGGGGTCCTGGGCAGGAAGTGACAGTGTTTTAAGATATTAGGGTTCCCTAATTAACCTTATTGTCTCAGGCTGAATCAGCACAGGATGTTTATGTTAAAGAGACGTGGATATGGGCGAATGTCAACCGGCAAATATGACATGATTATGTATATTAAAAGAAATATTTGAAATCACAAACTTTTGTAACATGTTATAAAGGATCAAACAAAGTATGCATTCACAAACACAAAAATTCTTATGTGTTTTCATTGTAAACAAAACAAGCCCAAATCCGATAGCCAGCGCGTATGCATATGCTTATATTTACTAATACACATGAAACACAAAATAGTATTATATCTACCTAAATACCACTTCATAAAGTAAAGTTAAAGTGAAACCCCTTTCTCTCTCCATTCCCAACGATTTAGGAAAATAATGTCCTCGGAAAACAAAATCCGCAATCAAAAGTGTTTAGTCTCTGTTCGGCCCGACTTGGCCCGTGATGTCAAAAACAACTTAAACCTTACACATGTATCTTGAAATGTGTTTATATCCATAGATTAATAATATATCTACCTAAATATCACTTCACAGAGTCTCAAAGCGTAGTATTTGAAGCAAAAACGTTGCTAAAAGTGAAGCTGTATTTTCTACATATTCTCAACAAACAGTATCACAAGCGTTCGGTACGCCTTGGCCCGGGCTCTCAAAAACAACTTAAACCCCACACATGTATTCTGATTTGTGTTTAAATCCATAGATTAGTATTATATCTACCTAAATATCAATGTGTGATGTTACAAAATGTCACATGTAAAGATAACTGCTCCGTTAAAGTGAAGCCCTTTTCTCTCTCCATTCACAATATAGTCTCAATGAAAAGTGTTGAGTCTCTGTTCAGCCCGACTTGGCCCGTGCTGTCAAAAACACCTTAAAACTCACACATGTATCCTGACTTGTGTTTAATTCCATAGATTAGTATTATATCTACCTAAATATCAATATGTGATGTTACAAAATGCCACATGTAAAGATAACTGCTCCGTTAAAGTGAAGCCCTTTTCTCTCTCCATTCACAATATAGTCTCAATGAAAAGTGTTTAGTCTCTGTTCAGCCCGACTTGGCCCGTGCTGTCAAAAACACCTTAAACCTCACACATGTATCTTGAAATGTGTTTAATTCCATAGATTAGTATTATATTTACCTAAATATCTATGTGTGATGTTACTAAATGCCACATGTAAAGATAAATGCTCCGTTAAAGTGAAGCCCTTGTCTCTCATTTTTCAACATAGTCTCAATCAAAAGTGTTTGGTCTCTGTTTGGCCCGATTTGGCCCGTGCTGTCATAAACAAATTAAACCTCACACATGTATCTTGAAATGTGTTTAAATCCATAGATTAGTATTATATCTACCTACATATCACTTCACACAGTCTAGAAGCGTAGTATTTGAAGCAAATACCTTGTTCAAAGTGAAGCCCTATTTTCTATATATTCTCAACAAAGACACAGTATCACAAGTCTTCGGTCCGGCTTGGCCCGGGCGCTCAAACGCACCTTATACCTCAAAGATGTATCCTGATTTGTGTTTAAATCCATAGATTAGTATTATATCTACCTAAATATCAATGTGTGATGTTACAAAATGCCACATGTAAAGATAACTGGTTCGTTAAAGTGAAGCCCTTTCCTCTCTCCATTCACAATATAGCCTCAATCAAAAGTGTTTAGTCTCTGTTCAGCCCGACTTGGCCCGTGGTGTCAAAAACACCTTAAAACTCACACATGTATCCTGATTTCTGTCTATATCTCTAGAATAGAGTTATATCTACCTAAGTACGTCTTTATAGAGTCTCAAAGCGTTGTATTTGAAGCAAACACGTTGCTTAAAGTGAAACCATATTTTTCTATACATTCTCAACAAAGACACAGTATCACAAGCTTCGGTCCGGCTTGGCCCGCGCTCTCAAACGCACCTTAAACCTCACAGATGTATCTTGAAATGTGTTTAAATCCATAGATTGGTATTATATCTACCTAAATACCTCTTTATTGAGGCTCAAAGCTTTGTACATGTATTTGAATATAACACGTTGCTTTAAGTGAAGCCCAGTGTTCAATCTGGCTCTGTGCGGGCTAATGAAATTAATACACCTGTTAATTACACCTGTATTCAGCTTGCTTAATTGCCTCTTGTCTAATTGCAATCAGATAATTTAATATGGACTTTCTTTAAATGATGTTGTTTTCTCCTGTAAACAACTTCAAGTTGGAGGGGAAATGGTTCCCAGTAGTAGATCGCCGCACAAATCTTACAAGGCATATCTTAACAAGACGAAATGAAAATAAAAAATAATTTGGTGATTTCTTTATACATCGTTATTTGCATTCTGTATTACACGAGTTTCAATGGGCTAAGTCATCTCTGACATGAGTCCCTTTGTCCCTTTAGTATGGTTTATGTATCTCTATTGTTTGTAGAGTCACACAAACTGTACAATGGAACACTGAATTGTATATGGCAGATGTGTACTCTTGAAACCACAATGAACCATTTTTCAAACAGTCTTGCAATAATCGAATCAGGATTAACATTTGTTGACACAGAACGAATCTTCTTAGGTTCCTAGTATGGTGATCTACCTTCAGTTGTTGGCGATCTATAGCCCCCGTTTTATACTGTATTGTCCTCTTTAATTGAAATGTTTGAGCTGTGCTCGCTAGGTTTATTTATATCTGTGATTCTCTAGTATTTTTACTGTCAATCGTCGACAGGTTTTAATCTTCAAAATGTTTTCTCTTTATATTGTATAAATTGTTTTCGTCACGATATGGCTGAGATATTGCCGATGTGACGTTAAATATTAACTCACTCACTCACTCACAGAACGAATCTTCCATAGGAAGCAGGCAAGTGGTGAGTGTTCAGGTCAAGGGTTTTGATTACAATATTATAATGCTGGCTTGTGAATTGATGTAATGCCATATTTTATAAAACTTGAAATGTTTCACTTCTTTAAAACCTGAATTATGCTCTGAAATTTACGTAATAACATAATGCCTCTATCTGATTTCAAAACCCTTACCAACGAACAAAATAAATGTAATGTTTACTTTGATGAATATTATGGTAGTAGAAACTGTCCAATAACTCATAGTCGGCTGAGGCTAGGAAGTAGTGATCTTAACTGGGGACAAATTTCAAAGACATATACATATCAGAAAACCCGGTCTGCTCTTGTGGGCACCAAATTGAGAATTAAGATCATTATTTTTTAAGTGTACTAAATATAGTGAAATCAGGAAAAATGCCTTCTTTTACACCAACGGATATGATCTAGAAACTATCTTATATGGCAACAAGTCTGTAAGCAAAAATATTGAAATGGATATATTAAAATCTGTACATAACTTCATAACTGAAAGCAATCGATTTGTAAATGCTTAGGCAACCTTCGTATGATTATGTCGGTGATTATGGCTGCAAAATCTGAAAAAGCTGGAACTCTGGTATGTCTGTACGTTTACCGTTATTGCAGCACTTATCATCATATTGTTAATCGCACCTTTGCTTCGTGTATCTATGAGGGCGGTGGGGTAGCCTAATGGTTAAAGCGTCCGCTCGACATGCTGAAGACCCGGGTTCGATTCCCCACATGGGTGCAATGTGTGAAGCCCATTTCTGGTGTCCCCCGCCGTGATATTGCTGGAATATTGCTAAAAGCGGCGTAAAACCATACTCACTCACTCATTTATCTATGAACACGCGAGTTGTTAATTATTTCCTTTACTTTGGAATTGTTATGTTGCTGGGGAGGTATTTATATAAACATAACAATGCTTGTTTACCAACCCAGGTTTCAGAAAATAAATATGTTTAAACCATAATGCGGGTAGAAAACATGTGTTCTTGAAAGAAGTAATAAAACTATCCCGACATATTCCATCCTGTGTAAATACTCGTAATGACTAACTATTTGGAAGAGTGTGTATTTGACCGTCCTTTCACCTGTATCAGATAATTTATGACAAACCTTCATGTGTGGGCCGCGTCTTGTTTATTCCATGTAATTAGCAATCAGTGTGATCAACTGATCCCTGTCCTCCCATAAGAACTACATCCATAAGAACTATAGCTTAAAACAACACATGTTATGGTCCAGTGCACAGATTAACTACATGCTGTCATCTGCCTCTGCTTAATTTGTAAATGCTTATGCACTAAAAGAAATTGGTATATTCATTAAGCTACTGGTAATTCTTTATGCTGATGATACAGTACTTTTATCTGAATCTCCTTCTGATTTGAAACTTTGATGCTTACTGTACACGATGGAAACTAACAGTAAACATTTCTAAAACTAAAGTTTTGATTTTTTCCAAAAGAAGCAGTAAACTTAGTACAGTATTTCTTCGGCAGAATACTGTTTTAGCGGTAGAAAAACATTATGTTTATCTTGGTGTACTATTCACAAGCACTGGTCGCTTTTGTAAAGTCATTAAACGGCTCTCTGGCCAATCTTCTCGTGCAATGTTTGCTATATTTAGAAAAATTCGCTTGTTAGATGTACCGATCGACTGCCAACTTAAACTTTTTGATCAACTTGTTAAGCCTATTTTAGTGTATGGTGCTGAGGTGTGGGGCTACGAAAACACTATTCAATTAGAACGTATTCATTTGAAATTTTGTAAATACATATTGAAGGTAAAAACAACAACCCCAGACTTTATGGTTTATGGTGAACTTGGAAGATATCCACTTAGTATTTCTATCAAATTGAGAATGTTATCATACTGGTGTAAATTATTATTATCTCATGGTAAACTATCAAAAGTAATGTATAAATTAATGTTCAATTTGCACAATTCTCAGGCAAATGCTAAATATCCGCTAATAGCGGAAGTAAAATCTGTCTTAGAGAATACAGGCTTTAGCTACATTTGGCAATTACAAGAATTTCAGAGTACCCATTGGCTGGTAAAGAATGTTAAAACTGTACTCGTTGATCAGTTTCTACAAACTTGGAGAGAAAGTAAATTACAATCATCGAAAGGCCTATATTACAATATGTTTAAGGATAATCTTTATATTGAAACTTATTTGTTGCAACTTCCTCTAGATTTACGTATTTATACTACAAAACTTAGAACTTGGAACCACAGACTCCCTATTGAAACTGGTAGATGGCATAAAATTGATAAAGAAAATAGATTGTGTACATCATGCAAGAGTAAAATTGGGGATGAATTTCACTTTATGTTAGAATGCAACGAGTTAAACGAATTACGAATCAAATATCTCCCTCTATATTATTGTAAACATCCCACTGTGGACAAATTTATTTCACTTATGTCTATCACATACAAACCAATACTTGTTAAACTTGCTCTTTTTGTGAAATGGGGCTTGCGTACGCTCCGTTATTAATGTATTATGTATTTGTTTCATTGTTTTGCACATGTACATGTTCTTGTTTTACTCTATGTCATGTATATGACTCATGAGAATAAACTTTGAATTGAATTGAATTGCTTAATGGATTTGCCCAACACAAAACAAATAAAACATATATAACATTTTTGCTGCGGCAGTTCATGTTGGTTTGATAGCAAATAGTTTGCCTTCACAAAATGTAAATTTGCAGTCTTCAGTGAACAAGTTCCGCATCGAGATGTTTGACATTTTGTTACACTGACTGCTAAACCTGTTTTCATAGTATCACTGTTTGCTTTTATAATGGGCATAATTGTACAGTTATTAGGATCGTAGGTATTTGTTTTGTTGTTGTTTAAGTGTCTCTCTTAGGACTTTATTGCTTTATGAACAGCATTTTCAACTACCTAAGAAGATATGTCTTATATATCTATTACATATTACCTATTGTCACAAACTGTAACGTCATACGCATGATGACGACATAGCTACTATCCTTATGCGTCGCCTATGACAACACTTACTTTTCATTGTACACATGAAGAACCGTTGACCGGCGAAAGATCTTGTGCAGATAAACTTTCTTAAGTGGCATTTGGAAGCTGGTATGATGAATTTGAACACTTTTTATGGATAGAAACCACAGTCAACCCAAAAGACAAACCACCTAGTCAACAATCAGCCCCGTTCATCATCAGTATACCATACGTCGATACAATCAGCCACCATATCCCCGGAGACTACTTAAGAAGCAAGCCAACATAGATGTTGTGTTCCAGAGAGGCACATCAAATCAGCATATCCTACAAGCCAACGGTAAACCACCTACAAGCAACAAAGTTGACCCTTCAGGCGTTGTCTACAACATTCAATGCGAATGTGATGACTCGTACATAGGAGAAACGTGCCTCCCCCTAAACCTGCGAATCAAGGGACATCAGACATCTGTAAAGACTCCAAATCAGCCATTTCCGACCACACCCAAGCCCACCCGAAACATACCATACTTTGGAACAACATCAGCATCCTAGAAGCCAATCGTTCAGATTACAAGATAAGAAAACTGTTAGAGGCAATCAACATCAAAGGATCAAGGTTATTACATCCCCACGGCTTACGATCTTCTAATCAAGCCTAATCAAGAATAACCCACCATTTCTTATCACAACAAGTCTCATGTCACACCGTACATCAACCTCTTCTATTGTATAAACACAATACCCGCCATGTATATATTTCTCCTTGTGCATATGTTGAGTATCATTTGCTTGATAACGTGTTAGGATCTACACCGAAACGTCGCAACTACTGCAACAAAGAAGCTGTCTATCCATAAAAAAGTGTTCCACTTGTGCAGATAAAGTCTGGCGTTTTATATATAGATGGTTCATCTATAGATAGGCTTATATATTTATTGTGATAATTTAGTGTCACTTTCATCCTCAGTGTTCAATCTGATTCATGTAGAACTAGTTTAGCCCTGCTTCAATAAGTAGTCAACTGCATCGAGGTGTCGGTCATACCCCACTTTGCGGGACAGCTGATGTGATGATAACGGATTAAGAGTAACGGTCCGCTGGTTTGCCGGCTATAGTCTGTTTTCAGTGAGTAGTTGTCACCTGTAGTCTCATTTGGGGGGACATCAGAGTTTGGCAGCTGAGTTCGAACTCATTATTACTAAGCATCAATTTGTTTCGAGTGAACTCGATTTCAGTAACTAATTTGACTGACTGAACACGAATTATTTTAAATTGAGCCTGTATATAAACAAGGTAGACATGATTCCGTTAGTGCAAAATGGCAAACGCACAAGTTAACATTGAATTCAGATTTCTTTAGACTTCTCAAACAGAAGGCAGCCGAGCACAACATCAATCTACGACCTTCAGCATTCTTCAGTGATTTTGAGAAAGGTGCTCAGAATGCAGCAAAGGAAGTGTTCCAGAGTGAGCTTAAGAGCTGTATGTTTCACTACAGACAGGCCCTTGTGAAACATGCAAGAAACTGTGGACTGCAGGGAGCTTACAAGAATGATGACAACGTACGTACATTTGTCAGGCGTGCATTAGCACTTCCTTTGGGTAGGGTGTGTGATGTCGAGAACTTTTGGTTTCATGCACTAGAGAGTGTTGATCTGGAAGACCAGGGTGTGCAACGGTTTGCCGACTACGTCACCGAGATGTGGGTTG
Organism: Haliotis rubra; assembly: GCF_003918875.1. Classification (NCBI taxonomy): domain Eukaryota; kingdom Metazoa; phylum Mollusca; class Gastropoda; order Lepetellida; family Haliotidae; genus Haliotis; species Haliotis rubra. Next base: position 46,457 of record NW_025765695.1, on the reverse strand, counting down.
AGGGTGGCGAGCTGCTGTTCTAGGTCCACTTTGATACAGATGGACCTAGAACGACTAATCACGTAGAAGGTTGGCACTCTCATTTAAATGCCTTGTCAGCCTGTCATCCAAATTTGTTCAAGTTTGTGGACCTTCTTAAACTACAGCAGTCCAGGGTGGAAATTACAATTTCTCAGCTGCAGAACGGCGGGTCCAGACGTCCCAGGAAGAAACTGTATCGAGCCCTGGATGATCGTCTTGCAGTGCTGAAGGTGCGTCTTGTGAATGGGACTTACACCCCAGAGGAATATGGGGATCTTGTCTCAGACCTGATTGGTGTCCCTGTGTTGGAATAATTATTTATGTTTCTGCTTGGTACCTAATTGTAGAAGAGATATATACCAAACTGAATTGCTGAAATAAAAATAAATCGAGCTGAAGTGTAGTGTGTTAGACCGTTTGTTAGATCGAAACAGATTATAACTTAATCCCCTATTGTTATAGGGATTACGCGCATCAGTGATTTTTTATTCCGAACAAAAGCGTCCAGCAAAGTGGGAACTTAAAACTTAAAACCTGTTCTCAATATATTACTTATAATCTCGGCTGTAAATACTCTCGTGTAAATTATCTGTACATAGCGCTTTGAGCATGCCCCAGGATGTGGAATAGGCACACTATAAATATGCATTTATTATTATTATATTACGCCTGATACCCAGCGTTCACACGCACTTGCACTTGCACCTGAAACCAGGGTGCTCACTACCCTAATATTTTGCTCTAGGTTTTTTCTCCAAGTTTACACTTGGTTGGAAAAATACCCATGAAGGCCCGGGTTAGAATATTGAACTTCAATAACCCATGCTTGTCGTAAGAGGCCACTAACGGGATCGGGTGGTCAGGCTCGCTGACTTGGTTGACACATGTCATCGGTTCCCAACTGCGCAGATCGATGCTCATGCTGTTAATCACTGGATTGTCTGGTCCAGACTCGATTATTTATAGCTAAGATACAGTGATCGCTCATGTTAGTGAACGCTATGCATCTTAGCGAGATTATTTACAGACCGCCGCCATATAGCTGGACTATTGCTGAATGCGGCGTAAATCTAAACTCACTCACTCACTCAGTTGGTTCGTAAACTACTTCCATCATTTGCTAGACTATGCAAAGGGAGATAACTCGTACCTCGCATTCCTCTATCTCTCGCACGAAAGAGTCTCGAGCTAAGATTGGATCGGATCGTAAGATCGGGACCGGCTACGATCGGCCTAAGATCGGGTAGTGGAACGGGAGTAACTTTTAGCTAAGACGACTTTAAAATTGGCGTAACTTGCTAAGATTGATCTTAGGTAACATCGGTTAGTGGAACGGCACCCTGGATTGCAGTCTATAACAATACTACTTTAACTTAAAAGCTCATTTGTTTATATTTCGCCGTTACTCCAATATACCTTTACCTTTACTCCAATATACATGTACTAAGCTTGACTTGTTATATTTCCGATCATATGAATACAAGAACATTCACTAACTACAGCATACCCTTCTCTCTTGTCTTTTACTTTCTGGGCTGTAGGGGTAGTGGCATGTAGGGGTTATGGGATACAACCGCTTAAACTCCTACTGACCAGTAATTATGTTGTTGTAAAGGTAATAACCAGAAAGTAAAAGACAAGAGAGAAGGGTATGCTGTAGTTAGTGGGTTGTATCCCATAACCCCTACATGCCACTACCCCTACAGCCCAGTACCCCTACAATTAGTTAAAACAACACACGGCATTTACCTGTCTGGCATAATGAACTGACCCAAAGAGAGATTAGTGTATAGAGTATACAGATGAGATCAAGGGAGGGATTAAACTGTTCTTTAGTGTTTTGTGTCAAGGTAATTTGGGATTAGCTAAAAGTTGTTTTAGTTTCATGATGAAAGATAAACCTCTAGTGAGTAGAACAATTTTACAAACTGGATAATGTGTAGGTTGTTAAATGTTGAAATTAAGTTGTTTTATGCCATGATAAAAGATTCACAGTATTATTGAGAAGTGGAGGGAAATCGCATTTGGCACCCAAGAGAGTATTCAGGCCTTGCAGTCAGCCGAGAACATCTACATGGATGGAACATTCACTGCCAGCCCTGCACTATGGAATCAAGTCTACATCATACATGCCAGACGTGGGACAACCACATATCCCCTCATCTTCGCCTTACTTCCCAACCGCCAGACGACGACCTACTCCAGACTCTTCAGAATCCTCAAGGATGAAGTTCAGCGGAGACTCAACAGGCCGCTTGTCCCATCCTGTATCCAGACAGACTTCGAGTTAGCAGCAATCCATGCCTTAGAGACTGAATTTCCAACTGCTGTCGTGAAGGGTTGTTTCTTCCATTTCTGTCAAGCCATTTGGACGAAGGTTCAGGATCTTGGACTGGCTGTTGCCTACAAAGAAAACCCCGAAGTCACCAAGTGGATCAGGAGAGCAGCTGGGCTACCTCTACTCCCTCAAGACACGGTCCAGGATACGTGGGTAGAAGCCATGGACGACACTCCAGACGTCCCAAGAGCAGTCGACTTCAACGATTACATCGTGACAACCTAGGTCGACGACACAGCCAGATTTCTACTTAAGCTGAAACACTAGATTGAAACACTGAATGTTCATAGACTGAAACACTTGACACAGATGACTACGGTAACATTGAATGTTAACAATTAATTGTTCATGTCCATCAAAGAATCATGATGACGAATTATTGTTAATTCTTATTAAAATCTTGATGATGACAAATGATGATCACTTTTCATTAAAATCATTCTCTCAACCTTTTAGTTGTGTGTTGTTATGTCTTTTAAGTGGATTAGTCCAATTGTGTGGAATAGGTAACAGGCAGTGGATTAACAGTGCAACAGACCGTAAACTATGTTGTTATAAGCTGTAGGGGTAGTGGCATGTAGGGGTAATGGGGGGGTTACCGTTTAAGCATATAGTCCTTCTGGTAGGAGCTGATGGGCGGTGCTCATTACATGTAATGGGGGTGCCTCTACTCAGACAATTAATCCCTAATTAATCCCTGTAGTTAATCGGGATGTAGTTCAAATGGGATGTAGTTCTTATGGGAGTTAACCAATTGATCTGGATCTGAATTGTTGTGCTTGAGGTATTTGTATCAGAATAACAATAACTGATTCATGATCAAGGAACTAAAAATATATACACTTCTGTTATTACCCCCAAGACCGGTTTGAGGAATTTAAACAATTCATGTCATCATGACATTAGATGTAATGGTTCAGTTCTGTGTTAGACATATTCGATACACTATGTTTCAGGTATACGAGGCCAGATAAAGTAGGTTGTGTATATACATACAAACTATACAACAACGTTATGAACAGCAATTATGATTGTGTGTTTCATTGACATTCTAACAGTTGTTGAGTCTATAATATAGCATGCGGCTTCTTAATAACAACGTCTTGTTCATTGCATAAAGCAACTTGTAAGGAGCGCTGTGAATATAGTGACAGACGAAGGGTACCACATACCATAGCCTTCGAAGAGCTGACCAAGCTATAGACTTTATCAATCAGAACCCATTTGTTTATTACTGTTTTTTGCAACATAATCCCTCCTGCTTATTGGCTTCATGGCTGTGCTATTTGTTGTTACTTTCCACCTGGCCTCGTCCAATTATCTACCCCTTGTTATTCAAGTACATGATGTTTGTCACAACATTCTATAATTCTAATCACTTGGTTTTTGTCACATTTAGCTTGACCATGGTGTAAGAACCTACACAGAAACGTTGCTCTATACAATTAACAAGACGTTGCTATCAATAAGACCGTATGCTTTATTAGCAATTATGCTGTCGCATTTCTGGGACATTAGAGACAATTGTGAATGTCGAGTTACCACTGAATTTTTAAAATTATGTTAGTCACCCAGGATTCCTACAAAATATCGTGTTAAATTGTTTGAAAATATTCCAGTCATAATGATTCATTCATCCTCCTCTCTTGTTTACCCTGACACTGCCGTTGCAATAAACAACCTATAAATTGGTTTAAACATGTTTTTTATTTCAAAGAAATCTGGATCGGTAAAAGAGCAAAACTTGCTTATGAAAATATCTCTTCAGGTAATGTGTTGAAACGGCTGGTTTGTGCACATAGATTGTGATGTACCATTGCACAAATGAAATGCATAAAAGTCAATGTTTCGAAGTCAGTGGTCCAACAAACAATTATTTCTATGTTCTATCAAAAAGGTATCGAAATTTTCTGAGATGAAAATGCAGACAGACAGGCTATTCAGTAATAGGCCACTGGCCCAAAATACATTCAGACAGACAGACTATTCAGTAATAGGCCACTGGCCCAAAATACATTCATAAATATGATAAGAAGTTAAATGCGTTTTACCAGGGAGACTATATAACCTTGTAGATTGACCCTGGTTTTACATAAAAACATCAGAATCTCTTATTTTCCCAACATTATATAAAAATAGGCACAAATTATTTATAACATTTATGTTTGTTGAAGTCATTATGTTTATAAAACTGTGTTGTGAAATAGGATGTTTCAAATATTTACCCAGAAAGGTATTCCTTATATCTAAGTAGGCTTTACAATAAAGTAAAACATGTATTTCATCTTCAATTAAATTAAGATTATTTTTGTAGCAAAAAGGACAGAATCTTGAATAATAATGGACATTGTTATATCTACCGGTCTCAGAACTAAGTTTAAATTTACCGCATCTAAATTTTGTTAAACAATTTCTTAAAAATGGGGCAATACCTAAACTGAGATAAGTTTCAACTTTCAGGAGGGACTTGAGAAAAAATATAAATTAGAACACTTGGTTGTATTATGTAGGGATGAGTACCAATCTTGTGAAAGATTATCAGACAATCTTTGCTTATAAACAGAAATGAAACCATCAATATCTCCAATATCCTGTGAAATCCAAACAAAGCCAAACCCAAATCTAAATAAAATATTCTTGATATGAGATGCCTATGTCGTCCGTCCAGATTCATCCAAAGATTTAATGCTGAATGAAACTTGATGAATAACTTTGGAAAGAGTTTGATCATCAAGCTTACTATACAGTTTTTTTTAAACTCACTGTTACTGGAAATATATTTCACATAAATGTTATCTGTATTATGATAAACAACGTAACTTGGCCATTATAACCCAGAATATTTGAATCTTCTAATCGACGTTACCGTAACACTACCATATCTATAAAGATATTTAGAAAAGTTACTGGTGAAATGTTGCTATTCTATTACACAGAGTTACAATACAAGGTACAAACGAGATTACCTGTTTCTTTGTTTCATTCATTATTTAAAGGTCACATGCAACGTAAAACACAACTTTGCAGATTCTGATACCTTTCGGTATGGACTTACCGAAACAAAGCATCAAAAATGCAAATTCAACTTATAAAGTTGAAAAATAACGCGATTAAAAAAACCGCGCGAAATCGTAGTTCAAACGATTCACTAATTTTCCCCCAGCGCTTGGGGGAAGTCAAGTGGTTTCAACAGCTGGGCTGCGCTCATAGCACGTGCGCAGTGAAACGGGTTCGCGCAGCTTGGAAGCGGGTTGTCCGGTGAATACTCGGTGAAGGCTTTGGTGTGAGCTATTTTTCTAATGTTTTGTTGATATTTCACAGGAATTTCTAACTGTGATATAGATATGTCGTTGTCACAGACAAAACTCAATGTCTGTTTATTGACACCTAAGTGTCTACCTGCCTGTCTGCTAATGGCAATATTCAATACACAACTGCGATCACTGACCACATGCAATTTGAACTTAACACCAATCAGGCTATACACCATAAACAAAACGCATTGATTTATGGCCCGAGTTCGGTCTTTGTCACATTATGTAATTACACAGACAGGCAGGTGTGATACTTGTACACATGGCATGTTATGATGTCTGTTGATTGCAAAATGTTATACACAAAAAATGAGCATGTATTTACAAAACCCAACATCTCTATATATACACACACAATGAGCTGGTAGGGCATCTGCAAATGAACCAGCCGTTACACTTGAGTGCACACCCACCCGCTCTGACTGGGTTCGGTATACCGGCTGCTTCGTTTCTTGGGAAGTAAACTCAAGTACACAATATTGCACTTTTGATTTGCGATTGTACGCTTATAATTTTGTTTATATGTTTTTTCATAACCAGCAATGTATATTATATGTCATGAACCAACCATGCTATTCCAGTCGAAGTGCTGAAAAACTCTAATTGTTTGTTATTTCTACATAGCCTTTTTAATGTATGCTTTATCGAGGGTGTTGTCCCTTCTATGTGGGGTAAAGGCGTTATCACACCAATCCCAAAGACCTCCACGGATGACCCCAGGGACCCGCTCGCATACAGGGGTATAATGTTAGCCAGTGCCAGTTATAAGCTTTACTGTGGGGTACTGAACAACAGACTGAGTGAACACATGGAAAGCAATGGCCTTCTACATGATAAACAAAACGGGTTTAGAAAGGGCGCAGATCTACCATAGATCATGTATATAGTGTGACATCTATTATAGAAACAAGAAAAAGTATGAAAAAATCCACGTTTGCTGCTTTTATAGACTTTAGAAAAGCATATGATTGTATTGATCGGAATATTTTACGGGGAAAACTCTCACAAAATGTTAGGGGTAGGATTTAAAATGTAATTATGTCAATCTATTATAACGTCAAATGTTGTATCCGTTTGAATGGTTTTAATACCCCATGGTTTGATGTTAATTGCGGTCTTAAACAAGGATGTTTACTTTCACCACTGTTATTCAATATGTATATTAATGATCTGTTGTTAGTTTTAGATAATATGAATATAGGTGTGAATGTTGATGGTTTAAAGGTAGGTGTTTTAGCATATGCTGATGATCTTATTTTATTAGCGGAGAGTGAAACAGATCTTAATATTTTATTGAATTGTCTTAACACATGGTGTGATACGAACAAAATGTCTGTCAATGATAGTAAATCCAAAGTTATACATTTTAGGAATCAGTCCGTTGACAGAACCAGCTGTACATTTACTTGTTGAAATCTAAATCTAACTTGTTGATTCTTATTGTTATTTGGGCCTGTTACTTAATGAACATCTAGATTATTCTAGAATGGCAAAGGCCGCGGCAAGTTCAGCCAGCAGAGCCCTAGGTTTGTTAATCTCCAAGTTTAAGCTCATTGGTGGTTTGGAGTACCGAATTTTTACCAAACTTTATGATTCCATGGTGTGGTCTGTTTTAGATTATGGCGCATGTATGTGGGGAACACAAAACATGTCATGTGTGAACGCTGTGCAAAACCGTGCAATGCGGTTCTATTTGGGTGTGAAAAAGTTTGCGGTGACATGGGTTGGACTCCCCCTATCGTGCGCCAGTGGGGCAGTGTTGTCAGATTTTATAAACGTCTTTGTAACCTGGATCAATATCGACTAACGAGCAAAATCTTTCTTTGGGGTAACCACTGGGCTTTTAGAAGAAAAAGAAACCTTAATTTTAAAATTCATAAAAAGTTAGCCAATGTTGATCTTGAGCACTTTATTTCCCCCACTAATAGTTTTAACTCCAGGTTTATTGTACAAAGCGTTATACAGAAATTATTTGATACTTATAGACAGGAGTGGAAGGAATCGGTAGGGAATACCTGTGATCCATCCAAACAGGGGGCAAATAAGCTACGCTTTTATGGTACTTTTAAGGATGTTGATACGCCGGAATTTTACGTAACTCATCCCATGCCCCGCCCATACAGAAGTGCATATGCTAAGTTCAGATGTGGCACTGCACCAATTAATATTGAGCTGGGTAGATATAACAATATTCCACTTAACGACAGAAAATGTTTTTATTGTAAACACTGTGTTGAAGACGAAGTTCATGTTTTAATTTATTGTCCGGTTTATAGTGATGAACGTTTTAGTCTTTTAAATACTTGTGATAGCCTATGTCAGAATGTTAGTAATCTTACTGATATACAAAAAAACTGCTTTTATCCTGTCCAATAGCAATATCTGTTTTATAGCTGCCAAAACCTGCCATGTTATTTTAAAAAGGAGAAAATCCGTATTATATAACTTTTAATTATTGTTATTCATAATACATGTATATGCAATTTTTAAAGAATATTAGTCTCTCGTAATTCCGTATGGAATGGCCCTTATGTAAATATATGTTTTATTAGTTTGTATATATGTATAACAGGGGTGAGTCTTTAATAAATAATCTGTCTGTCTGTCTGTCTGGGTGAGGCAAGAAGCTTTAGATGGGTTAGATTTGAACTTTTTAAGTGTTGATTCTTTAATGTTGTTGTCTTGTTTTGTGATTAGCTTGAAGATAGGGTTGTGTTGGGCCCCAGCCCAGTAAGTGAGTGTGGTTTGGTTTATTCTTTGTGTGATTGAAGAGGTGCCTGTGAGTAGAAGTAATGTATTAAGAGAGGTACCACTCCTCGTGCCAAGGGCTAGTTTGAGGGCTTTAAATTGCACTCAATTGAGTTTTTGTAGATTACAAGGGGAGAGGTTGTTAAGGAACTGGGCGGTGTAGTCCAGTCTCGACAGTATAAGAGTTTTATATATGTTGATAAGTGTATGTTTGTCGGCACCCTAGTTTGTGCTGCTGATGGCTCGCATTAAGTTTAAATCCTTTTGACATGAGTTGACCAAGTTATGAATGTGGGGTGTCCATGTCATATGGTGGTCAAAGGTTACTCTTATGAATTTGGCTTCTGTTTTTAACTCAATTTCTTGGTTATTTAGGTGTAGTTTGGGGGTATAGTTTTGCCTATGCTGTGTTTTGAATAACATGCCCACGGGGTTTTTTCACGTTAATGTGGAAACCCCAGTTTTTGGCCCAGTTTTGGATGAAATTTACCATTTCTTGTTATTTTTGTGGATGCCTGTTTAATAACTGAAGTGGAGGAAGTCCAAAATGAAATATCATCTGCAAATTTGTGATTTCTGGCCATTTATCTGGAAATATGTCATTAATCATGAAGTTGGAAAAAGTTGGGGATAATATGCTCTGTGTATGTGTGTGTGTGTGTGGTTTTGTTCCATTTTCTAGAGGATATTTTTGCCTAAGGTTAAGGCAGTTTTCCATGTGATAGGTATGTTTCTGAGGTCCAGATATGGTTGAAGAGTGTTTGTGCAGGGTTTTGCATGTTTGATGTGAGTTTGTTTAGTATGGTGTAGGTGATGGTATCTGGACCTTGGGCTGAGGCTGAGTTTTTGTTTCTTAGTGCTGTGAATTTATAAAGTATATAGTGTTGGTGTTGGTCAGGATTTTTGGCAGTAGTGCTGGAGGAAGAGATTTGAAGTATGGGTTTGTATTATATTCTATAGTATATAAATCAAGTTTTTGTTTAATTTCCTAATTTTTTGTCCAAAAGGTTTGCGTATTTGCCTTTATTGATAATTATTCTATTTTTATATTTAAGAGATGTATGGTGGTTTTCAGTTCTGTTTGTAATGGGATGCTGTAGCACAGAACAGACTTATATACATCAACATGGAGTTTAAATCCACAGACACAAGCTCTCCATCAACAGAGATCAAGGATATCTCATCCCATCTGCATAAAATGAACTTATAAAAACAACTTAGCAGAGCATTCCAACCATGTATATTTTCTACCTCTTCGGAAAATTGACTTCCTCTTGTTGCCACTGCTTTATTACCACTATCCTATAGTTGTTGTTGTTGTTGTTGTTAATCTCTTTGATGCACGCCTACATGTTGTTTTAACTTAATCCCTGTAAAGTCTGATCTGTGCAAAGAGTGGGCACCTGCTCCTTTTGATAATCATGATTACCTCCTCCCTAATAGAGTTTTGTATCAGTTGTAATGAATGTAACCCTTAATCAGATTGGACGGAGTTAAATCTACATTTCTCAGTGTCAGAAACATCGGAAGGTTCAGTAGATGTCATGTCGCTTGTACACATTCAGGTATATTTTGAATCCTCCCATCCCATTCATGTTACTGCTCAATAACATGTGTGCCGTTGTACAAAACAACCTCGGCGTTTGGTCTGTCTTAAGACTATGTTAAGGTATGGGAGTTATGGTCATCTAAGCGCTAAAATCTGTTTGTACAACGGCACCCTGGTTGTTTTCTGTCAAAACAAATATTGATAACCCTTGATTTCTAGGAAAAAAACAACCAAATTATGCCCCAAACACGCTGTCGTTTACATAGGTAGTTTTATGCAGAGCAATAGGATATAACGCTTATGAATTCCTGCTGGGAAAAAAGTTCCTTTATCATCCAAAACTGTGTTCCACAGGAGATATCGTTTTGACAGTAGATTTTGTACAATGCCCTGACAATGCTATGACGTCATGTACTTGATGACGTCATAATGCTATGACATCGCTGCACTGCAAGTCTAATGGCAGTACCATGTTCAGAGATGTACATTTGTCATTGAAAATTAATGAAGAGTGATTTTGGATGATAAATAGAATTTCACCCTCGTGTCTTCTGATATCAAATATATCAACACTCGTTGATAAAGTAAAAATATCCTCGGCAAGCCTCGGATATTTGTAACTTTATCAACTCGTGATGATATAATTGATATCAGAAGACACTTGGGTGAGATTCTCTATATTCACCCTAATGCAATTACTGAAATGTGAATTTTTTTGTGACAGCATATATTTGCTTGGACACGAAGCCGGTGACTACCTTTTCATGTACCACATAAAATCTGCATGGTATGCCGGTTGATATTGTTATTTCACATCGGCAGACAATGCATATCTGTTGTCGCTGCAGGACTAGACTATTTCCGATACGACATTGTAATTACATTGGTGCTTAAGTACATCAAATCTTCGTAATACCACAATATACATGGATAAACTATCAAACGATGCATCGTTTAGAAAAAATATTTTGATTACATCAAAGAGAACATTTCACATATTTATTAAGTTATAACTTTCAAGGTATGAAACTTAAATTTGCGGGCCCAATGTATGTTTCATTACAAAGTTCGCTGTTAATGTCTTCCTTCAAAAGATCATCTAGTGTTGAACTGAACCGACTCACCTCACATCGCCTACAATACATGTAATTATAATGGCCAGTTCTACCACCCCTATCATAATAATGGATATTACCCAACTGGGTGTTAACATTAAACAAATAGATCCTGTACATTGTCTGTGTGACATGACTTACTCATCTACTTACATTAGTATCAATTGATCGGTCATGCCCCATTAGTCCCACTCCCACTAGTCATACAGGAAATGAGGGATTTTTAATTAAAACAACAACAGGCACATACCCTTTGCGCAAAATGGACTAGCCCGCTAATTAGAGAGCTTGGGGTTAGTTTAATCTCTAACACTGAGAATGCCACAGTCTTTGGTAATGAAAACATATAAACGAATGTTATTAAAGTAAATTACATTGAAGTTATATGAACATAATACACCACAACCGTTGATAATCAAAACTTTCAAATCAATGTTAAACTCGAAGGAAAACCAAGTTCTATGGATAGTCAACTTCTTTAGTGCAATGGGTGCGACGTATCGATGTAGGCACTAACACCGTTATCAAACAAGTGATGATCATTCATTGCAGTAAAGAAGTTGACTATCCATAGAACTTGGTTTACCTTCATCTATACAACTTCTAAAATGCCTCTCAAAGAAATGTTAAACCTACTGAGTATGAGCGAGTTTTCTCAATCTCGTAAAAAAAGCATAAACTTGTGCATAAACGTTCCACACTATAGGCTCTAGCATATCACTCCCCGATTGTGGGACCGACTTGAAGCTGGCCAGAAAACCTCTGGATACTGTTGCCCACCTCTACCCAACTGACCATTAATTGCGAAACTGTGAATGTAAGTTATGTAAGTTATTGAAGTTCTTTAAATAAACAATAATGTGTTACTGATGCCGTTTAAGTGTACAGATTATGTATGTATACTATGCTCAAGATCAGATTATGTATGTATACCATGCTGAAGACAGATTATTAAAGTTCACTGTTGTGAAGCTGTATTTTTGTTTCTTGGCTTCTACAGTACAACCAGAAATTATTGAGAATTTAAAGATTGTAATTTTTTTTTTTTTTCACTCATTACTCTCGTATTAAATGTGAATATTAGCAGAACATAACTCCAGATTCAAAGACAGGTGAACAGTTAGTATTTTGTCAAGTCACCATGGGCAGCAATGCAGGCTTTAATGCGGCGGGGCATACTACTGCTTAAAGAAGTTAGAAAGTCGTGGTCCATGCTGTCCCAATATCGGACCACCTCTTCTTTCATTTCAGCAATATTTGTCAGATGTTTCTTATTGATACTTTCCTTCATAAGTCCCCAAATATTTTCTATTGGATTTAGGTCAGGGCTATAGCTTGGCCAATCTAATAATGTCATATTTTGGGTCCGAAACCAGGCCTGGGAAGGCTTTAAACGATGTTATGGGTCGTTGTCCTGCTGGAAAATCCAAAAAATGTCCATAGAACACGCGAGCAGACGGAAGTAAATGTCCCTCGAGAATATCTGTGTACCGCTCACTGTGGCGTCTGTCTCCTTACAGACAGCCTAAAGTTTTCTAAACTCCTTCGTTTGTTTTTTAGAAACAAGAATACCAAGCCGCCTCCTGTCACCGACAGTCAATTTTCTGGGCCTACCTGCGCCTAACTGGTGCTCAATGCCATATCCATTTGCAATATTTTTTAAAACACGATAAACAGTCGACAAAGGGATGCCTGTTCTACCTGAATTCACTTTAGCTGATCTGATGTCCTTGTTATATAACTCTAAAATCAACTTCCTCTTCTCTAAATCATCCATACTGAGGATCACTGAAAATGTCGTCTGCTAGCAAGTAAACAAAACGGGATAACTCTTCACAAACTAATGAAAAAGGATTAACGGAGTTGTCTCTCTTGAATGAAACCAAGCACTTGATAGCTGGTCAAGGTTGTTTATACTAAAAGTCCAATTAAATATACACATGTGTATTCCTAAAATTCTCAATAATGTCTGGTCATACTATATGTTGTTTTAACCCGTATGACTAGTGGGACGTATGGTTACTGGTAGGACACCATTTGATCAACCAAACATGTTTTAATTGTATAAAAATGACTTACTTATCTTCTTTCTTTAATCAACCATATATGTTTTCATCGTATAAACTTACTCACCATATTAATTGGGATACTTTGATCAACCATACATATGTTTTTGTAGTATAAACATGACTTACTCGTCTTCTACTTTGATCACCTAAGCTGTTTTTTCTGTGTTAGATAGACCTGCTCATCTGATCTTATTCTTTTATTTTGCAATGTCGTATAAAACCTCTGCAAGTTTCACAATCAGCGTCGTCAAAATGGCAAATCTTCAGAGAGCTGAGTTCGTAACTTCACAGAGAGGCGATCAACAAGTGCTTCATGCTGGATACCGATACAGACGACGCCAGATTTCCCTGTAATATCTGGAACCAGCACGAGAACACTGGACTTCCCTCAAACAAAAAACTGGCAGGGGTTTCACAATGGACTAAAGAAGAGAATGCCCCTGTCACATCCATACATGTACCAGTTCATAAAAGTAATCCAGAAGATTCAGACAGTAGATAAACGGTCTAGACGACATACAGGTCTTCTTGTTGCTGTGAAACGCCGTGCAGGTATTGACAGGGACGGAGATGCCCGAATCGAGAGACTAACTCTACACCTTGCAACTGGTCGAAAACCTGTGGTGCAGTTTTTAGATGCAGTTGGACATTTGTTGAATATATGACCTTATTAAAGAGTAAATCATCAGTGCAAGTCAACCCTAAATTTGTTTTGCTAAGGGTGTAGATGAAATGAGGTGTAGGCGATATGAGGTCAGACCAACGTACTGGATAGAACCCAAAAGACGTGTATTGTCCATGCGGCACCGCCCGACATTGTTTTGGTGTATTCCGTGAGTGGCCACCGCAATTAACAACTGCGTGATCCAGAGAGAGGCCACTCAGGGACAACCGAACCATCAGGGGTTGACGTGGGCATGCCAACAGCAGGGGTTAAGGTCGTCATACTAACATCGGGGGTGGAGGTCGGCATACTAACATCAGGGGTGGAGGTTGGCATACTTACATCGGGGGTGGAGGTCGGCATACTAACATCAGGGGTGGAGGTTGGCATACTAACATCAGGGGTTAAGGTCGTCATACTAACATCGGGGGTGGAGGTCGGCATACTAACATCAGGGGTGGAGGTTGGCATACTTACATCGGGGGTGGAGGTCGGCATACTAACATCAGGGGTGGAGGTTGGCATACCAACATCAGGGGTGGAGGGCATACTGGCATACTTCACATCAGGGGTGGAGGTTGGCATACTAACATCAGGGGTGGAGGTTGGCATACTAACATCAGGGGTGGAGGTTGGCATACTAACATCAGGGGTGGAGGTTGGCATACTAACATCAGGGGTGGAGGTGGGCATGCTAACATCAGGGGTGGAGGTTGGCATACTAACATCAGGGGTTAAGGTCGGCATACTAACATCAGGGGTGGAGGTTGGCATACTAACATCGGGGGTGGAGGTGGGCATGCCAACAGCAGGGGTTAAGGTTGGCATACTAACATCGGGGGTGGAGGTCGGCATACTAACATCAGGGGTGGAGGTTGGCATAATAACATCAGGGGTTGAGGTTATCATACTGACAACAGGGATTGAAGTCGGCATTCTAATGTCAGGGGTTGAGGTTCTTATACAAATATCAGGGGCTGAGGTCGGCATTCTAACATCAGGGTTGAGGTCGGCATACTAGCATCAGGGGTTAAGGTCGACATACTGACATCAGGGGTTGAGGTCGGCATACCGACATCAGGGGTTGAGGTTGTCATACTGACAACAGGGATTGAAGTCGGCATTCTAATATCAGGGATTGGGGTCGGCATACTAACATCAGGGGTTGAGGTTGTCATACTGACAACAGGGATTGAAGTCGGCATTCTAATAATGTCAGGGGTTGGGGTAGGCATACTAACATCAGGGGTTGAGGTCGGCATACCGACATCAGGGGTTGAGGTTGTCATACTGACAACAGGGATTGAAGTCGGCATTCTAATATCAGGGATTGGGGTCGGCATACTAACATCAGGGGTTGAGGTTGGCATACTAACATCAGGGGTGGAGGTTGGCATACTAACATCGGGGGTGGAAGTCGGCATACTAACATCAGGGGTGGAGGTTGGCATAATAACATCAGGGGTTGAGGTTATCATACTGACAACAGGGATTGAAGTCGGCATTCTAATGTCAGGGGTTGAGGTTCTTATACAAATATCAGGGGTTGAGGTCGGCATTCTAACATCAGGGTTGAGGTCGGCATACTAGCATCAGGGGTTAAGGTCGGCATACTGACATCAGGGGTTGAGGTCGGCATACCGACATCAGGGGTTGAGGTTGTCATACTGACAACAGGGATTGAAGTCGGCATTCTAATGTCAGGGGTTGGGGTCGGCATACTAACATCAGGGGTTGAGGTCGGCATACCGACATCAGGGATTGAGGTCGGCATACTAACGTCAGGGGTTGGGGTCGGCATCATACTGACAACAGGGATTGAAGTCGGCATTCTAATGTCAGGGGTTGGGGTCGGCATACTAACATCAGGGGTTGAGGTTGTCATACTTACAACAGGGATTGAAGTCGGCATAGTAACACCAGGGTTTGAGGTCGGCATACTATCATCAGGGTTTGAGGTCGGCATACTATCATTAGTGGTGGAGGTCGGCATACTAACATCAGGGTTTGAGGTCGGCATACTATCATAAGTGGTAGAGGTCGGAATACTAACATCAGGGGTTGAAGTTGTCATACTGATATCAGGGGTTGAGGTTGTCATACTAACAACAGGCATTGAAGTCGGCATACTATCATTAGTGGTGGAGGTCGGAATACTTACATCAGGGGTTGAGGATATGATGTAAACAGTCATAATCTATTCCCAAAGGTTGTAAAGAGTTAATATGTACATAATGAAGTCATAAGTGTTAATGCTGACACTATGGGCGAACTCATACACAGCAAAGGGGCGGTGGGGTAGTAGTTAAAGCGTTCGCGCGGCACGCCGAGACTCACTCATGCAAAACATGAGCGTAGGACTGAACGAACAGCGTAAATATTGCAGTGTTGGATTGTGTTAAATCATAAATACTTTGGTGTTTTAAACAGAGAACAACAATGCAATATATTCCCTGAAATGATTCAAATTATATTGAAAATGCACTTGCATTGTATGAAATTATATTATATCATATACATATCCAATGCAATGGAGATTGAACAATGTTGACGCAATACCTGTCCATTGTTATAGTTTAGGTGGTGTCTATTGCTCTATAACAACAGACCGGTTTCAGTCGGGTAAACGGATGCACGGTATGATGAAGTCCCCCAACATCAAGGTCTGTGTGTTCGGAATTTTGGTGCTTTGGTGTGGATTATGTGTGATCTATTACTGGGACTGGAAATCACTCAAGCTGTCATTGTATGTATGCTTATCTGTTACATGAATTTCGTGAATCTGTATGTTGGGGTTCTCTTACTTGGCTTGTCTAGAGTTTGACACGTGAATCTTGCGATAGCTTCCCGAACTGTATGTTGGGTTTGGGTTACGTGGCAAAGCGTGCGACATCATGAAGATATATGACACGTATGTGCTTACGCAGTAACATCTGCACTGATCCAAATTTCACGTTATAATATTATAGTGATGAATTACAAGAAGGTGAGATGCTCGTCACAGGGACGACAGCTACAATGAATAACACCTTAGATACATTGCATGATAGATAAAGCTAGCTAAGTTATTTAAAAGTTTACAATCTGATGATGACATGAGGTGTTTGAATTTGGCTTTACTTGGGTTGATACAATAGGTTTTAGGTAAATGGTTCAAGCGGAGCTGTTGGAATTTGGAACACACGAGGAGAAGATGGTATTCATCCTCAATATAACCTTCATCGCACTGTAAACATAATCTATCATTTCTATCTATATTATAATACCTTCCAGTTTCTATACGTAACTGATGTGAAAAACATCTAAACTGAGCGAGTGCTACTCTAAACTTTTTAATGTTAATCACATTTAAATACAATTCCCTGGACAATGTTATTTTGAAGTAAGAATAAAACATAGATTTGTTGCCATTTTGAAGTGAACTATACCAATTCTGTTCATGAATACATTTAAGTCGACTCACAAATTCAGATAAAAACGAGGTAGGAGAAATAACCGATTGCTGCCCCTAAACAAAAACAAAACCCAAACTGTACAGCAGATCTCGACACCTCGACGCCCAATTAACTTTATTATGATCTAAAGCCATTAACATCATATAATAACATTTTTGGGGATGACGAGAATCAGACATACTCAATAATTTTAACCAATACTTTATTACCCTTTTATATGCTGGGATATATAGGGGATACCGCCCACATTCACCACGAGCCATATTATTAGTTGTAGAGATCTTAACGCCTAAAAACCGTTTGCAAGCCAATGTATGCACAGATTCAACATAATCATTCTGAATATCCCTTTATGAACCTCCCTGCTTACATTACAATTTAACCCAGTTTTCCTACAGTATTAATATTTATTCAATAAAGAAACGATAATTAAGTAAAGTAACATTGAACATATATTACAAACTTAATATATATGCTTACACCAAGTGTATTATTTGCATAAATGTAAAGCCTATTTCAGATTTCTTTTGTTAAGCTCTGAAAAAATCTTGAGTTGTTTTGGTACCAAATTCTTTCTTGTAAAGTGCCCTTTAAATGCACGGGAATGTTAAATCGATTGAAATAATATTAGGTAGACTAAAGCCGAGTTAATATATCGACAACATAGTACATTTATCACCTTTATGAAAATATTAAAGCCAAAAAGCATTTTCTTGTATTTCCGACAGTACTTTATCAGCTCCAGAACGAAGTCGCCGATCGCCACAACAATGACCTAACCGAACTTGTTATTGTCATGAAGACATGAGTACCTCTTCTTGTGTTTTAGTAGTTGAAGTATACATTGTTTTTTAATTAGCTGGATAAACATTGTATGAACCAGGCACAGCTATAACTAATATATATATATATATATATAAACAGACGTAATGGGCATACCCGGGTTTATAAACAGAGGTAATGGGGAAACAGTGTCAGATCCGTCACACTAGCGTTTATAAACAGACGTAATTGGGAAACAGTGTCAGATCCGTTACACCAGGGTTTATAAACAGACGTAATGGGGACACCCGGATTTATAAACAGACGTAATGGTCACACCCGGGTTTTTAAACAGACGTAATGGGGACACTAAGGTTTATAAACAGACGTAATGGGGAAACAGTGCCAGATCCGTCACACCAGGGTTTATAAACAGACGTAATGGGGAAACAGTGTCAGATCCGTCACACCAGGGTTTATAAACAGACGTAATGGGGAAACAGTGTCAGATCCGTCACACCGGGGTTTATAAACAGACGTAATGGTGACACCCGGGTTTATATACAGACGTAATGGGGAAACAGTGTCAGATCCGTCACACCCGGGTTTATAAACAGACGTAATGGTGACACCCGGGTTTATAAACAGGCGTAATGGTGACACCCAGGTTATAAACAGACGTAATGGTGTCACCCGGGTTTATAAACAGACGTAATCGGGACACCCGTGTTTATAAACAGACGTAATGGAGAAACAGAGTCAGATCCGTTACACTAGGGTTTATAAACAGACGTAATGGTGACACCCGGGTTTATAAACAGACGTAATGGGGACACCCGGGTTTATAAACAGACGTAATGGGGAAACAGTGTCAGATCCGTCACACCCGGGTTTATAAACAGACGTAATGGTGACACTCGGGTTTATAAACAGACGTAATGGGCACACCCGGGTTTATAAACAGACGTAATGGGGAAACAGTGTCAGATCCGTCACACCAGGGTTTATAAACAGACGTAATGGGGAAACAGTGTCAGAACCGTCACACCCGGGTTTATAAACAGACGTAATGGTGACACCCGGGTTTATAAACAGACGTAATGGGGACACCCAGGTTTATAAACAGACGTAATGGGGGCACCCAGGTTTATAAACAGACGTAATGGGGAAACAATGTCAGATCCGTCACACCAGGGTTTATAAACAGACGTAATGGTGACACTCGGGTTTATAGACAGACGTAATGGGGAAACAGTGTCAGATCCGTCACACCAGGGTTTATAAACAGACGTAATGGGGAAACAGTGTCAGATCCGTCACACCCGGGTTTAAAAACAGACGTAATGGTGACACCCGGGTTTATAAACAGGCGTAATGGGGACAACCAGGTTATAAACAGACGTAATGGGGAAACAGTGTCAGATCCGTCACACCCGGGTTTATAAACAGACGTAATGGTGACACCCGGGTTTATAAACAGACGTAATGGTGACTCTCGGGTTTATAAACAGACGTAATGGGGAAACAGTGTCAGATCCGTCACACCAGGGTTTATAAACAGACGTAATGTTGACACTCGGGTTTATAAACAGACGTAATGGTGACACCCGGGTTTATAAACAGGCGTAATGGGGACAACCAGGTTATAAACAGACGTAATGGTGTCACCCGGGTTTATAAACAGACGTAATCGGGACACCCGTGTTTATAAACAGACGTAATGGGGAAGCAGAGTCAGATCCGTTACACCAGGGTTTATAAACAGACGTAATGGTGACACCCGGGTTTATAAACAGACGTAATGGGGACACCCGGGTTTATAAACAGACGTAATGGGGAAACAGTGTCAGATCCGTCACACCAGGGTTTATAAACAGACGTAATGGTGACACTCGGGTTTATGAACAGACGTAATGGTGACACTCGGGTTTATAAACAGGCGTAATGGGGACAACCAGGTTATAAACAGACGTAATGGTGTCACCCGGGTTTATAAACAGACGTAATCGGGACACCCGTGTTTATAAACAGACGTAATGGGGAAGCAGAGTCAGATCCGTTACACCAGGGTTTATAAACAGACGTAATGGTGACACCCGGGTTTATAAACAGACGTAATGGGGACACCCGGGTTTATAAACAGACGTAATGGGGAAACAGTGTCAGATCCGTCACACCCGGGTTTATAAACAGACGTAATGGTGACACCCGGGTTTATAAACAGGCGTAATGGGGACAACCAGGTTATAAACAGACGTCATGGTGTCACCCGGGTTTATAAACAGACGTAATCGGGACACCCGTGTTTATAAACAGACGTAATGGGGAAACAGAGTCAGATCCGTTACACCAGGGTTTATAAACAGACGTAATGGTGACACCCGGGTTTATAAACAGACGTAATGGGGACACCCGGGTTTATAAACAGACGTAATGGGGAAACAGTGTCAGATCCGTCACACCCGGGTTTATAAACAGACGTAATGGTGACACTCGGGTTTATAAACAGACGTAATGGGCACACCCGGGTTTATAAACAGACGTAATGGGGAAACAGTGTCAGATCCGTCACACCTGGTTTATAAACAGACGTAATGGGGAAACAGTGTCAGAACCGTCACACCCGGGTTTATAAACAGACGTAATGGTGACACCCGGGTTTATAAACAGACGTAATGGGGACACCCAGGTTTATAAACAGACGTAATGGGGGCACCCAGGTTTATAAACAGACGTAATGGGGAAACAATGTCAGATCCGTCACACCAGGGTTTATAAACAGACGTAATGGTGACACTCGGGTTTATAAACAGACGTAATGGTGACACCCGGGTTTATAAACAGACGTAATGGGGACACCCAGGTTTATAAACAGACGTAATGGGGGCACCCAGGTTTATAAACAGACGTAATGGGGAAACAGTGTCAGATCCGTCACACCAGGGTTTATAAACAGACGTAATGGGGAAACAGTGTCAGATCCGTCACACCCGGGTTTACAAACAGACGTAATGGTGACACCCGGGTTTATAAACAGGCGTAATGGGGACAACCAGGTTATAAACAGACGTAATGGGGAAACAGTGTCAGATCCGTCACACCCGGGTTTATAAACAGACGTAATGGTGACACCCGGGTTTATAAACAGACGTAATGGTGACTCTCGGGTTTATAAACAGACGTAATGGGGAAACAGTGTCAGATCCGTCACACCAGGGTTTATAAACAGACGTAATGTTGACACTCGGGTTTATAAACAGACGTAATGGTGACACCCGGGTTTATAAACAGGCGTAATGGGGACAACCAGGTTATAAACAGACGTAATGGTGTCACCCGGGTTTATAAACAGACGTAATCGGGACACCCGTGTTTATAAACAGACGTAATGGAGAAACAGAGTCAGATCCGTTACACTAGGGTTTATAAACAGACGTAATGGTGACACCCGGGTTTATAAACAGACGTAATGGGGACACCCGGGTTTATAAACAGACGTAATGGGGAAACAGTGTCAGATCCGTCACACCCGGGTTTATAAACAGACGTAATGGTGACACTCGGGTTTATAAACAGACGTAATGGGCACACCCGGGTTTATAAACAGACGTAATGGGGAAACAGTGTCAGATCCGTCACACCAGGGTTTATAAACAGACGTAATGGGGAAACAGTGTCAGAACCGTCACACCCGGGTTTATAAACAGACGTAATGGTGACACCCGGGTTTATAAACAGACGTAATGGGGACACCCAGGTTTATAAACAGACGTAATGGGGGCACCCAGGTTTATAAACAGACGTAATGGGGAAACAATGTCAGATCCGTCACACCAGGGTTTATAAACAGACGTAATGGTGACACTCGGGTTTATAGACAGACGTAATGGGGAAACAGTGTCAGATCCGTCACACCAGGGTTTATAAACAGACGTAATGGGGAAACAGTGTCAGATCCGTCACACCCGGGTTTACAAACAGACGTAATGGTGACACCCGGGTTTATAAACAGGCGTAATGGGGACAACCAGGTTATAAACAGACGTAATGGGGAAACAGTGTCAGATCCGTCACACCCGGGTTTATAAACAGACGTAATGGTGACACCCGGGTTTATAAACAGACGTAATGGTGACTCTCGGTTTATAAACAGACGTAATGGGAAACAGTGTCAGATCCGTCACACCAGGGTTTATAAACAGACGTAATGTTGACACTCGGGTTTATAAACAGACGTAATGGTGACACCCGGTTTATAAACAGGCGTAATGGGGACAACCAGGTTATAAACAGACGTAATGGTAAATCACCCGGGTTTATAAACAGACGTAATCGGGACACCCGTGTTTATAAACAGACGTAATGGGGAAGCAGAGTCAGATCCGTTACACCAGGGTTTATAAACAGACGTAATGGTGACACCCGGGTTTATAAACAGACGTAATGGGGACACCCGGGTTTATAAACAGACGTAATGGGGAAACAGTGTCAGATCCGTCACACCAGGGTTTATAAACAGACGTAATGGTGACACTCGGGTTTATGAACAGACGTAATGGTGACACTCGGGTTTATAAACAGGCGTAATGGGGACAACCAGGTTATAAACAGACGTAATGGTGTCACCCGGGTTTATAAACAGACGTAATCGGGACACCCGTGTTTATAAACAGACGTAATGGGAAGCAGAGTCAGATCCGTTACACCAGGGTTTATAAACAGACGTAATGGTGACACCCGGGTTTATAAACAGACGTAATGGGGACACCCGGGTTTATAAACAGACGTAATGGGGAAACAGTGTCAGATCCGTCACACCCGGGTTTATAAACAGACGTAATGGTGACACCAGGGTTTATAAACAGGCGTATTGGGGACAACCAGGTTATAAACAGACGTCATGGTGTCACCCGGGTTTATAAACAGACGTAATCGGGACACCCGTGTTTATAAACAGACGTAATGGGGAAACAGAGTCAGATCCGTTACACCAGGGTTTATAAACAGACGTAATGGTGACACCCGGGTTTATAAACAGACGTAATGGGGACACCCGGGTTTATAAACAGACGTAATGGGGAAACAGTGTCAGATCCGTCACACCCGGGTTTATAAACAGACGTAATGGTGACACTCGGGTTTATAAACAGACGTAATGGGCACACCCGGGTTTATAAACAGACGTAATGGGGAAACAGTGTCAGATCCGTCACACCAGGGTTTATAAACAGACGTAATGGGGAAACAGTGTCAGAACCGTCACACCCGGGTTTATAAACAGACGTAATGGTGACACCCGGGTTTATAAACAGACGTAATGGGGACACCCAGGTTTATAAACAGACGTAATGGGGGCACCCAGGTTTATAAACAGACGTAATGGGGAAACAATGTCAGATCCGTCACACCAGGGTTTATAAACAGACGTAATGGTGACACTCGGGTTTATAAACAGACGTAATGGTGACACCCGGGTTTATAAACAGACGTAATGGGGACACCCAGGTTTATAAACAGACGTAATGGGGCACCCAGGTTTATAAACAGACGTAATGGGAAACAGTGTCAGATCCGTCACACCAGGGTTTATAAACAGACGTAATGGGGAAACAGTGTCAGATCCGTCACACCCGGGTTTACAAACAGACGTAATGGTGACACCCGGGTTTATAAACAGGCGTAATGGGGACAACCAGGTTATAAACAGACGTAATGGGGAAACAGTGTCAGATCCGTCACACCCGGGTTTATAAACAGACGTAATGGTGACACCCGGGTTTATAAACAGACGTAATGGTGACTCTCGGGTTTATAAACAGACGTAATGGGGAAACAGTGTCAGATCCGTCACACCAGGGTTTATAAACAGACGTAATGTTGACACTCGGGTTTATAAACAGACGTAATGGTGACACCCGGGTTTATAAACAGGCGTAATGGGGACAACCAGGTTATAAACAGACGTAATGGTGTCACCCGGGTTTATAAACAGACGTAATCGGGACACCCGTGTTTATAAACAGACGTAATGGGGAAGCAGAGTCAGATCCGTTACACCAGGGTTTATAAACAGACGTAATGGTGACACCCGGGTTTATAAACAGACGTAATGGGGACACCCGGGTTTATAAACAGACGTAATGGGGAAACAGTGTCAGATCCGTCACACCAGGGTTTATAAACAGACGTAATGGTGACACTCGGGTTTATGAACAGACGTAATGGGGACACTCGGGTTTATAAACAGACGTAATGGGGAAACAGTGTCAGATCCGTCACACCCGGGTTTATAAACAGACGTAATGGTGACACCCGGGTTTATAAACAGGCGTAATGGGGACAACCAGGTTATAAACAGACGTCATGGTGTCACCCGGGTTTATAAACAGACGTAATCGGGACACCCGTGTTTATAAACAGACGTAATGGGGAAGCAGAGTCAGATCCGTCACACCAGGGTTTATAAACAGACGTAATGGTGACACTCGGGTTTATGAACAGACGTAATGGGGACACCCGGGTTTATAAACAGACGTAATGGGGAAACAGTGTTAGATCCGTCACACCAGGGTTTATAAACAGACGTAATAAGGAAACAGTGTCAGATCCGTCACACCAGGGTTTATAAACAGACGTAATGGGGAAAAAGCGTCAGATCCGTCACACCCGGGTTTATAAACAGACGTAATGGTGACACCCAGGTTTATAAACAGACGTAATGAGGACACCCAGGTTTATAAACAGACGTAATGGGGAAACAGTGTCAGATCCGTCACACCAGGGTTTATAAACAGACGTAATGGTGACACTCGGGTTTATAAACAGACGTAATGGGGACACCCGGGTTTATAAACAGACGTAATGGGAAACAGTGTCAGATCCGTCACACCAGGGTTTATAAACAGACGTAACTACTACTACTACTACTACTACTATTTCTGCTACTGCTGCTACTACTACTACTACTACTACTACTACTACTGCCGTTGCAACTAATGCTATTACTACTTCAACTAGATCGATGTTCATGCTGTTGATCACTGGATTGTCTGGTCCAGACTCGATTTTTTACAGACCGCCGCCATATAGCTGGAATATTGCTGAGTGCGGCGTAAAACTATACTCACTCACTCACTTCAACTACTTTTACTACTGCTGCTCCTATTACGACCAATGCAATTACTACTACTACATTTACTACTGAACATCGCTACTGGCATAAAACCATTCAAGTGTGTTCTGGTTCGATTTCAGAGAACAAACGAATGGGGACAGTATCAAGTTGGGACTATATCTGAAAGAGCAGACGTTAAGTAGAGGTTCGATTCAAAACACTTCGACTGCTGCAGTCGCAAAATTTTCACATATCTACCCCAAACAGACTACAACCTATAGTTTGGGTGATGTGATCCATGTGCGCATCGATCTGTTTGATGGTTCTGGTAACCGGAAGTTAACTGGCGGCGATTTTTTGAGGGTATGGATGGAGGATAGCAAGACGTCAGCTTCCGTTTCCGGGTCAGTGTTCGATCATAACAACGGAAGTTACTCTGTAACTCTGAGATCAGTGTGGTCAGGAAACGCCACAATCAAAGCCTTCCTTGCCACAAGAAGAGAAGAGATAGTTCTCCTGTATGAGTTATTCAAAAGGTATTCAAGTCTCTGGTCGATACATGCTGTATTCAAGGGGAAGAATATATCGGAGGTAACAAGATGTTTTACCAGACCGATCACTGGTGCACAGAAAAGTTGGTGTAATTTTACACGGAAGAATGACGGGTTTCGTTGGTACTGCATGAAACCGCAGAATATCTTGATCACATGTGACATGTGGTTGGAGACGTTCTCTGCAAATTCGATCAAGTACAAGCTGAACAGCACCGAGAGCACAATAAAAAGTTGGTATGTATACATTATTCACACCATCAATTCCAAGAAATCAACAATTTACCATTAAGTGTTGCGGCCCTTCGTCTGGACAGGATCCAAATGGTGGTCTGTCAATGGGGATAATCATTTATAAAATGTTTTTCCAATGAACCATTGCGGTGATGACATGCAATATAATGAGATTATTAAACAACATCCATGTTAGGCGCTGCAATTCGCTTTAAATAGTTGTATCCCTCGGGAACGTCAGAAAACTATGGCCGTGAGCTCGTATACCCTTCCCACACAGCCCATCACGTCCCCGAATATGTTTCTAGGTTTGTCAGTCTCGAAAATGTCTTAGACTCACACCATTCTGGTCTTATCTCCTACCTAAATTGGAACCCGTGGAGATCCTGCTGAGAATAGGGCTTCAGCAACCCATGCTTGTCGTAAGAGGCGACTAACGGGATCGGGAGGTCAGGCTCGCTGACTTGGTTGACACATGTCATTGATTATTTACAGGCCGCCATCATGTAGCTGGAATATTGTTGAGTGCGGCGTTAAACAACAACTAAACAAACAAACGTAACTTGGACAAGCCGTGACTTTTGTTGTACTGCTCAAGCCAATTCAAGCATGTGTATACTTTCTATGAAAAGGCTGATAAATGTGTTAACTACTGTGGTGTGGTATTGCTCAGCAAAGTTAAATGTACAGTTGTACGCGAACCAGTATCAAGCTTTGTTCAACCCATCGCAATGCCAACGGAGCATTTGCCGATCTCTTATGCCTCAGGTCATTCGTAACTACTCGCTTCTTTCCGTGATCTACAAGAAGACTCGGACCTGTATAGTATGCAATTATTGTCAATTGTGGCAAACCAATCAAACCGGGAGTAGTAGAATGTGAATTGAGTCAAATAGTTTCTTTGCGATTATCGATTTCCATTATTATTTCCTTGATTGTAAAATTATCTTGTTACTGATATTTGTGAACGACATAAGAAACTTACTTAAAGTGACTTTCGTGTTGTATTATAAATTTCTAGGAGTAGCCATGTTTTCTTTCCTTGGAAATAGTCTAGACTATCTTCATCTCCGTGCCCGTTTGCGCTTAGACAAAGCCCAGTCGTGAACATGGCCACGAAAGGGATACGAGTCGCCATCCGGCTTGCTGGAATGACACGTGTAGTTACGAATGACCTCAGATATGTCGGCAACATGAGGTCTCTTCACAATGAAAAGGCGTTGCATATGGGATGCCAGCGTTGCTGGGAGCATACACATATCCTTCAATAGCCCTTTGCATAGAAATGTAAAAAAAGACCTCTTCAAATCTCAATCTTCAACTTTATTTTTACACATGTTTTGAATTCTGTTATAAAAGTGGTTGTGATGAATTCGATACACTTTTTTATATTTCACTTAGGTCTGGACTAAACGCTGAGCCGGACATCTTAAGGAGGAATGTGCCCGTGTTCATAAAAGACCGTAAGTGGTTAAGATGAAATGTTTGTTCCGGTTCAGAAATGAACCACTGGAACGCATGCGTTCTGGGTCAGGGTCACCCCTGGATAGAGCCTCTGTTCTGATTAGTTAATTAGAGGTCACATGCAACCAAAAAACCAAACATAATTAAAACACAATTATCACTTATTCATGACATATAATATACATCGCTGGTTATGAAAAAACATAAAAACAACATTATAAGCGTACAATCGCAAATCAAAAGTGCAATATTTTGTACTTGGGTTTACTTCCCAAGAAACGAAGCAGCCGGGATACCGAACCCAGTCAGAGCGGGTGGGTGTGCACTCAAGTGTAACGGCTGGTTGCCTTTGACAGTCACGTTAAACATATCTCGCCTGAGGATGGTGAGTCCTGTGACATTCAAATAAGACTTCACCAGTACCCAATAGCTGTATACGTCGAGAAGGGATATTCTTATCTCGTTACGATAGGCCGGTTTAAAGAAGCAATGCATTTAAACCTGTTTGATGTGACTTTGAAATGCAGCTAAACATATATATGTTTACAGTCCAAATCTTCAGTGAGTATATATATGATGACCACAGAAACGGTACGAAAATAAATAATACATGGCTTTTATGAGCACCACCCAGAGGCGTGAGTGCCTGAGTGTTATGAGACAACAAGCATCTCTGGTCTCAATTCACGGCATAAACACCCCCACAGGGGTTAAAATGTCCAATGTGAGCAGACTCCAGACAAAACAAAACTTTTTCTCAGTTATCTTTTGTTGTGCATATCTTAATATTTGGAGAGGGCTTTTATAAGTTGGATAACTTGTGCCCAATCCTTTTCTTGAATAAAAAAAATATGTTTCAATCAATAAACACAATCACCTCTCAGTGACAAACATGTTTTTATATTCGATAGTAATTGATAGTAAAAACAATTTTGAGATTAGACAGATTATCATTTATTCACAACAAAGTTATATTTACACACAATCAAACTTCTCAGAAACGAACCTGTTTCAGGCTCACCCTGCTCTACTCGCTAGACAGTGGACTGTTCTATTATACCCCTAGGTGTTACCCTAATTAACCATCTAGTTCAGTGTCTGTCAAATGGGTGTTTGTCAAATCGGAGATAACCGACTTACCGATCACCAAACGTAAATAGATTATATACCTAGTCATCTTCAAACCAACCTGGCTCTCGGCACTCGTGAAAAGCAACGTCTTTGTGGTGAGGGCTGGTAACGCTAATAGCTCTTCGAACCTCCATGGACAGGTTTATGAGTCGATTGTACAACTGTGACTTTATAATGAGTATATATTGTATCAGCAATATTACAGCTGCACAATGCTGTTTGTAAACAAATTGAGTCTGCACCAGACAATCCGGTGATAGTCACCATGCGATATGATGACAAAGCATGTGTTCACTATGAAATAGCGATGATGCCAGATGTTTGCACCCGTCATAGAAATATGCTAAGTTTATTCAATTGTACACCTGAAATACTTCGGGGAATGTATGATATAACACTAAATCAAAACCACCGGGTTTTAGTTTACAAGAGACATATCTAAACTACAAGGATACATTGCAATTGGATATTCTTAAGTATAATTCATCTAATTCATTTCCAACTCCAGGGACCGCCTCCGTGGTGTAGTGGTTAGAGCGTCCGCCCGGAGAGTGGAAGGTCGTGGGTTCGATCCCCGACTGCGTCATACCAAAAGACGTTAAAATATGGTATTTGTTGGTACCTGCCC
This sequence comes from Haliotis rubra, assembly GCF_003918875.1. Lineage (NCBI taxonomy): Eukaryota > Metazoa > Mollusca > Gastropoda > Lepetellida > Haliotidae > Haliotis > Haliotis rubra. The sequence continues at coordinate 17,300 of NW_025765695.1, read as the reverse complement.
GGCGCTCGGCATTATTGGGTACAACAAGGACTGGTCGGCTCGGAGTCAGTATAATGTGCCTGAGTGGGGTATCCATGCTTCACTGCGGCATGGTATCACTGCGTCATGTGAGCGAAATATTCTCAAGCTGCACGACGTTAAACCCAATTTCACCTCACCTCACCTCCAGCTCCAGGGAATAAAGTCGCCGGTGGTGCTTCTATTTTTTGGAAGCAGTGTATCATAGCCTTTATTTGGAGGCAAAGGGGTCTTATCTAATATAATGCCGCATTAAAGTGTCTCTTTAATACATTACTAAATTATGTTCCAATCCCTTCATTCTCCATTTGCGACGTTTCGATACAGATTCTTGTACCGTTGTCAAGCAAGAACCTGTATCGAAACGTCGCACTCACGAATAAAAAGAAGTTGTTATCCATAAAGTTTGTTCTATATTGTACTTCCCAACTTCTAAAATTCCACTCAAAGAAGTTAGCATAGAGGATGCAAATATAGATTTTGATATCTACTCTCCATACCGGCTTTTGCCAATTCCTCCCTGACAGTTTGTCACACCAGAGACAGACCTTTCACTAACACGTTTAAAAAGTGTGATACAAACCAATTAATATATCCACAGGAATACCTACAGTTACGAAGTAAATACGCTTATTGCCATTAATATTTACCGAATGGATATCCCGGATGGGACTCAACCCAACAAAAGTACTAGAATCTGTACTTTACTAAGAAAGTGTAATCCCAAATATAACATATGTCAAGCCAGTTTAGCTCATCTGGAAGGTCGTTCATTAACCAATCAGAACATAGGCTTCAAACGGAGGAATGTTTCATCCGATTTTTTTTCATATTTGTTCTTTAATTGTAAATATCTTTACTAAACAATATCATATTAAAAATGAACTCAGCTGGTTATATTTTTTAAACCTTTCGAAAAAAATATGGTTTGCTTAATAAACAGCTGCTGATATGTAATTGTATCTGTGAAAATTATAGAAGCGGTCATTAGAATGAACGTCATTCCTTACGACAGTCTTCACTGAACGATACCCAGCCGCAGATGACATTTTACAACCTGAATGACCCATATATAAATCAACATAATCACATTTGACCTCATTAATTTATTTCAAGTTCAAATTACATAAAAACATCAATCTCGGTATAATGATTTACCCCATAGTTCATATCTCCAAATCCCATTTTCAACGGTTGTGCTATGAAAGCAATTGATACCAGACAACGTCCCAAAACCGTTAGAATTTACAACATATGTATTTGTTCACAATACAGTAACATACATAGCTTGTATTGCTATGAATCATATGGGAATCTTTAAATGAATACAACTGATCTTTAAAAAATCCTTCATTTGGGTATTTGTTCTTTGCTGATTTTTTATAACATTTATTCCATGGGATCAAAACTTACAATCTACAATCCTTTAATTTTAAACTTCACAAAAATAGTTTCCACAATATTTTTCTGTAAATGACAACATGATATGTGACATTATTTCATTTTCACAGTGTTTGTTTCAGCCAAAAATAGGTCAAAACTGACATCGTCCCCGATTGCCTGCAACAAGCTTTCCCCTCATCAAACTTGGCAACGAGTATCACCGAATGGTTACTTTTACAATGACATGTGGAATTCTCTCTTGTGCAACGACACGCTACCAAGAACCGTTCATGCTTACAAACGATGTTTGAAAGGAAAGACTCTCTGGATTCATGGAGATTCAACAAGCATGCAGTTCCAGGAAAATCTTAGGGTTTTTTTAAACTTTTCATCATACAAAAAATCACATGTGCCCTTCACGGAAACTCATCCAAAACATAATTTTTCCGTTTCTTGGCATGCTCATGAATTACCATTCTACCATGGGGGTCGACGCTACCCACCGTCAACAAACCAGGCACAGCACATAATGATGGACCGTCTCCCGAACACAACCAACGACATTGTTGTGTTATATCTGTACGTTCATTTCACGCTTGTCCACCCGGATGTGTTTAGGCGACATGTTCGGAGACTTGTTCCATCCGCGAAGAACCTCTTAGCTCGAGCTCCAAATGTCACGATAGCAGCTCGGGGCCCACATGCATATTTCAGACCGAGAGTAGGCATGCTGTCTTACTGGGGTCTCCTGTACACAGATATCTGGCATCAGGAATTCGCTTCGCTTAGGGACAAAATTGTTTATTTAGATTTCTGGGATATGACTATAGCTAAACCGTCGAGGGATTTTCACCCGCACCAGAACACGGTGAGTCATATGATTCACAATATGATGTCTATGTTGTGCTTCAGAACGAGGTAGACAAAATGTCATTGTCAACGGTCGCCATTAGCTTCACCGAGACAGTAAATGGTAAATGGGGGGACTTTATATATACGCATTGCCATTATTTTTTTTATTTCAGTGTTTCTCGTCGCCTTACCGACTGTACTTTAAACCGCCGACCCGAAAATATAAAAAGGATTGTTTTATATCCGCTTACTCGAACTCGAACCTACCTACTCTGATTCAAGTGCTTCCTTCGTGTCCCAGTGCTGATCATGACATGAAGGCTGTCGGAATAGGATCAGTTAAATTCAAAAGAAGGCTGAACGCTTGGTATTAGTGTTGGTCTTCTTTACCTTTCATTTATAAACACAATGTGATATATTTATGTGTAATGAAACGTTTTAATGACCGAGTCGTCTGGCTGTGTGAGGGTAACATTTGATTCAATATATTTTGATAGTCTATGCTTTTCTTTGTTGTTCTCTGCTGCGTTTGTTTGCACTACAGTCTGTGTTATGGATTCAAAATCTGTAAATTTGACTACAAATGACCTCTCTGTATAGAGCGTTATATTTCCCGAATACCATAGACAATAAATAGGTTTTCATAAAGACAGATTTTATGTTCTTTAAATTCTTTCGTGGGTTTTTTGTAAACCGACCGACAAGTACAACTTTAGATCACGGTGTCAACGTGTAACAGATATAATAAAAATGCTGCCCTGTATATAAGGGTATAAGTTTATGATATAGGATTCAAACCGGAGACGTTAACTTTCATCTATATTAGAAACCGTGTCCCTATGTCCGTATCCGGTGGCTTTGGTGTCTGGTTAATATCAGTTACCTCCCTTTCTCTTTCGTCATTGTCTTAATCGATCCAGTATCGTGGCAACATCGGCAGAACGGACACAGTGAGTGAGTGACGGGGTGAGTGAGTTTAGTTTTAGGTCGCTTGTAGCAATATTCCAGCAATATCCGTGGACAACAGAAATGAGCTTCACACATTGTACCCATGTGGGGAATCGAACCCGGATCTTCGGCGTGACGGCCGAACGCTTTAACCACTAGGCTACCCCACCGCCCCTGAACGCAGCTAATGGATGGTATATACATTTTATTCATAAAAATATATAATACTCGGCCCAACGATTGCTTTAAGTAATTCAAAATTATCTAACTGTATTTTCCATCGATCACTTGATTGTCTGGTTTGGTCACAAACCGACGCCGCATTACATGAGTACTGCTGTGCGGCGTGAGGCAAACAAAATTTCCATTTTTATACTTGGACAACTTATGGCCCTTATAATCTATTGCGAATATGTATATTTGATAAGTATATTTTAATGACGTCATTCATCTCAACGTCACATGAACAAGACATAACGTTTTTGGGTGAAGAAAATGAAAAAAATATATCAAGATAATGTTTATAACATAAATCCGCTGAACTACTACACCCTCTAAATTAGAACATCACCAAATGACATCACAAAAGTTAAAAGTAAGCAAATAGGTGAGTGTCGAGTTGACATGGCTACGCGTTCGGTTTTAAAATTACATTTAGCGGTCTTAAATCAACGATAAAGGACCGCAAAATTGAAAACAGAGTAGCTTTATCTTCTCAGTCTGTGCGACTGGCCAATTTAAGATTAAGGCAACACTGAGACAAGGTGAGTGTCGAGTTGGCATGGCGATATCACGTTTTTGCGTGAAGTAAATGAAAAGTATAAGATAAATAGAAAATACTACACGAGGTCTCATTACATATGAATTATACGAAACGAGTGTCCTTCCTATGGTATCTGACCGAGTGAACGAGTTTCGTACAATTCGTATGTAATGAGACCGAGTGTGGTATTTTATTTATTACCCACGTCTTACATGCATTAAATTGACAAAATAGCGTATTTTTTGTTAATATTTTGGTTTCAAACCGAAACCGGTTTCATAAAGAGGTTGCGGAAGAGTTTGCGGACTATTTGCATGACGTCACACTGTAATGACGTCACTGCCTTGGTAACCGACGTCACGATGCATGTCAGTTGTCATCGCCTCGTACAGCCTCCTACAGTAAACTACTCCGTAGCACCCCGTTTCTTGGTTTGCAGTTGCTTCATTCGGCTAACATCACTGTTTGAAACATTGCGTTTACGTTTTTCGACGGATATAACATCACTAAATGACATCACAAGAGTTAAAAGTAAGCAAAAAGGTGAGTGTCGAGTTGACATGGCGGTATCCCCCAGGTTCGACCGAAGCCGCCCCGACGAGGATAGATCATATGCTTCTGGCTCATAAGAAAGATACTTGTATCTACCCACCATGCTACGGCTCACCCGATATATACACAGAAAGTTAAGCCCTTTATCGATAGGCTCGTCAGCCATCTTGTTGTGAAAGACTACTCGGCAACTCTCGGCACTAATCGCCTTTAGCCGATCGATGTTGTACACACACTTGTATACATCTTAAATCGTGTCGCATTGTAGATATAGACTATAGCTCTTGAACAAAGGCTAATTACCTTGCTCGCATCTCTCACCTACTCATAGTGCAATGTTGTCTTAATAAGACCTTTGTGGCCAGAATCTGGCTAAGTGAGAGTGAACCGTTGTCCGACTTCCATTTTTTGTGGAAGCCGCGGTGGCTGAGCGGTCTAGGCGTCTGACTTTGTGTGCTGGCGAATAGGTGCCTGACTCAGAGGGTAGGGTGTGGGTTCGAATCCCGGATGGGACTCAACCCAAAAAGTACTAGAATCTGTACTTTACTTAGAAAGTGTAATCCCAAATATAACATATGTAACCAATCTGGTTCATATGGAAATCATCGAGTGCGGTTGAGCCATACCAAATGGCCTTGCACAACAAGATGTCTGCCGCTCGTACTGACACATATAGCTAAGGTTTGCATTCAGTGATCGGGTGAGCCGTGGCATGGTGGGTTGATAACGAATCTTTCCTATGAGCCTAAAGCATTGGATCTATCCTCGTTGGGGAGGCCTCGGTCGAACCGCGGGGATACCATCATGCTAACTCGACACTCACCTTTTTATTATTTTGACTTATCTGTTTTACTTTCTGATACGAATATCATTGGCGATATTACACGCAAAACACACAGTAACTTGGGGTCGCATTTTCACTGTTAGCAGTAATGAGCTGGAAGGGTGGAATGCGTTTATTTTCATTTGCTCGCCAGTTCAGGAGCATATCACCTCAATTAATAAATATCTTTAAAATATTATTAAAAAGTAGAAGGCAATTCTTAATCTGACAAGTCGGTTTCCGCGAAGTTAATGCTGATAAATAGTAGACTAAGGCTACAGCAATACATTGAGAGTTGGGCGTGAAGGAAAATAATTGGATTCACGGAAGGAGAGACAGACTAATAACCATTGCATCCCTTCAGTTGGCATCGTAGGCTGCTGGAGGACCGATCTGAGATCCCTCACAGGGTTGTGTTTGTTTGTGAACTAGAATAGGAGCTGGTTTTGGCGACATGACGCTTACAGAAACAAAACTAAAGAAGGATTTTTAAAGAATAAACGAAAACAGCTATTACGTACGCCAAGCTGTCAAATTTCAAAGTTTACATGAATAACAGTTAGCTTCATATATGAATTATAAAATGGATATATCTCAATAGTACATGATCGTAACACCATAGCTCTACCCTGTTACACTTTACATAGTCGTTTTTAAAGACTAAAACGACTGTTCATGTGCTGTATAAACTGAAGGTGGAAGTTTGGTCGCTGTATGCATATCATCATTACCATACTTACTACGTGATCACAAAGAACACACTGATTCAGAAGTGCAGATTGTTCCAGATTGTTAGACATATAAATAGTATTTCTATTCAAGGTGGTTACAGAGAAGGATATTCTATTGTGGATAACATATATAAATTCGGGTGGGTTTCAGAGGAATATATTCTATAGTGGATAACATATATCACTCCAAACTGGTTTCAGAGCAAGATATTCTACAGTGTACATGTATACCATATGTCACTTCAAGCTAGTTTCAGAGCAGGCTATTCTCTAGTGGATAACATATATCACTTCAAGTTGGTTTAAGAGCATTATATTCTATAGTGGATAACACATATCACTTCAAGTTGGTTTAAGAGCATTATATTCTATAGTGGATAACATATATCACTTCAAGTTGGTTTAAGAGCATTATTTCTTACACACCCGTGGGTGAGAAACCCATGTGAGAAAACTGGTATCACACATATGTGTGAGATCGATTTCTAATCCCGTGATTGGCTACTCCATGGTGATGACCTAGGGTCAGGGTATGACGGACTACTTTCCTGATTAAAATTCATTGATAAGTTACTCATGCTTCAATCGAACAGAAACCTGTTACTCGTGCAAAAAATACCCCTTTACACCTACCTGTTATTTTCGCGATTGCAACATAAACAGGTATTTATACAATGAGTCACAAGTAGAATAAATGTAACACAAATCTATTTATTTTCTATTCTCTGTTGGGTAACATATATCACTTCAAGCTGGTTTCAGAGCATTATATTCTATAATGGATAACATATATCACTTCAAGCTGGTTTCAGAGCACGGTATCCTATAGTGGATAACATACAAATCACTTCAAAGCTGGTTTCAGAGCAATATATTCTATAGTAGATAGCACATATCACTTTAAGCTGGTTTCTGAGCAATCTATTCTACAATGTATAACATATATCACTTCAAGCTGAACAGGATATTGAGCAGTGAATAACACATCAACATTTCAAGCTGTTTCAGAGCTTGGTATTCTGCAGTGGATACCAGCTACATTTATTTTTATCAACAACTGATGTAAAAATGCTGTTCAACTGATCGTGTTTTGCTTTGACAAAAAGATCACTGGCGTTTAAAGGACTTCTACCCGTAGTTTCATTGACTGCTACTAATTATTGTCTATTAATATTATTGTTTTGCAGCAGACGTTTACGACGGACAGCATCAGACTCGGGGAAAGGCGATAATGTAACATTATTACAAAAGTACATGATATTATAAACAACATTGAGCATACAATATACATGAATATAAAACATCCATACAGAAAAAAACTTTTAGTACTGCAAAGGGTATATATGAAAAAACTTAAGATTGATTAAATCTTCTTGAAGTGATAATAAAGTTATCTACTGATTTGATACTATCATGATTTATAAATCTAGGTAATTCTAGGTTACCATATAGAGCATCATTTATGTTATACCCATGTTTGAAATAAAATAAATCGTTTCTTATTGCATCATAGTTGGGACATATAAAAAGATAATGATGGGTGTCCTCCAAAGGCAGCACAATAAGTACATGATGAGTTATCAGATAGAAATCTACTTACTTTATTATCAACCCAAAAGTACTAGAATCTGTACTTTACGAAGAAAGAGTAATCCCAAATGCCATAACATATGTTACATTTGACCACTTTCATATAAAATGGCATTGTGTATTTCCGATTGGTTAGTTATAACAATGTTAGCTTAGAGGCACTTGAAATAATATCAGCATAACTATATTCACTGTTCATGAATGTATTCACTGTATCACTGTGATGACTTTACCAACCGAAACACTTAAATTAACTTATTTACTGAATCAATGTACCCCTGTTTTCATAGTGTTACCATATTCATTGTACAAATGTATTTGTAAATGACAATCTCAAAGCTTGTAGACAAGGATCACAGCTGATCGTTTTTTTTTTTTCTGATATTTTGTAATCCCACGTGGGTGTTCTTAGCATAATATCAGAATGCTCATACATAATATGAAAGATACATTTTAGAAAGTCCGATATACTCATGTGGACTAGCAAATGAGGATAGTTTTTCGCTTTTTCTTTACTTGTCCAATATATGCTGTAACTCGAAATAACATGTACTTTTACCAAAAGGATATACATTAGACTCCAGTATTATTCGAAATGTCCATGCACCTGCACCTGTAAATATGCAGATTCTTGAATCTGTTCATTTATATATCGTAAAATCAGGCAAATTTGACGCCCTTTTCTCACGATAATGATTGTTTACTCTCAGCCTATGATGTCGACATACCTCTCTTCTTTTGGACTATGTACAGCGTATTCATGACTAACAGCCAAACTATGTAATCATTATTTGTTTTGTAAGGGATGGCTGTTCATATAAGCTTACAGCTTGTTCACCGATCCCTATTCAATTTAATTTGAATACAAATATGTTTAAACCAAGTGAGCTTAGTTGCTTAATGCACATTCGACGAGAGTCCGCTTTCTTCCCATTGTTGTGCAATACATAGACCACTCGATATCCAAAATCAGCAAAGCGCTCATACCATCTCCATGAATTCTCTTCAGTTCAGTTGAAAACAAGGTATACATTATAACTTCAGAAAATTGTAAATGGTGTAAAAAATGGTTTTAATTAGACAGTCGGATTCCCCTGGTCCGTGCCATTTTTTTGAAGGTAAGAATACCAGTAACTCTTATCCTTTAGTATAATTATATACATAATACACCAATTTTTTTTTTTAAAGCAACAAGAAGATATAGACACAAAATCATCTACACGTTACAACACACACGGAGCCAGGAAAACGTTGTTCAGTGTTAAGGCGGAGTTTGATGAGGGATTTGTCTTCTTTCTCCGACATTTCAGTACAAGACCTAGAATCATGGATCAAAGGGATCAACAGCACGGTATCATGTGGCGATGGTGCTTAATAACTACCTCAGTAGACACATACGGTTTCGCATTCAGCGGAGGCTAGCCAATGGGTTGATCAATCATAACGCTAAAATAATTGGGTACATAACTAAATTAATACTATGGCCAGTCTGCCTCCCAAAGAGATCCAGGTCGATCAATCGTTCGTAGCTACGACCGACGGTTGGGACTTATCATCAACAAAGGTTTCAGTCAAGCAATTTGATGCTATTTATACCTCTTGAATGTTTTGATCTTAAATTACGACTCTCTAACCTTATAAATGTATTCGTGTCTCGATGTAACCGGAGGACTGATGTCTGAATTGATTCTTTCCGGGGTACACTTGCAGTGTGAATCGGGCACAAACGTTTGTGTAAAAAACTAATTGATGACAACTGAGGATAAACAAAACCGCGCTAAACTGCCGGGCAAAATAAAACAATTCTGCACATCCGACCTTTGATGCATCTTTTATTTTGTCCGACATGTTTATCTGGAAAAGTAGTACCTGGCCTTCACTTTAACGCCCACTGGGAATATATATTTCATATTAATATGCATATTACAAAGTCATATCTCTTCAGTGAAGAAAACTGACGTTTAAAAGAGAAATTACACACCTGGAGCTTTGGGATTATTTTTCCAAAAATAAATAAATAAGCATATATTAAAAAGCGTATATATTGTGACTTACAAATCATTAACATCAGTTTGTTAAAAACAATGTGAAAGACAAAATGTATTATGTGTCGATTCGGCATGGTGGTTAACGCTGTTGCTTAACCAAAGCAGCCAATGATAAATAGAATGTTTGTGACACATGAAAGTATATGTATATATAGCAGTCATCAGGGCACTGACAGAGCAAGGTGCATTAACTCAGAGTACAAAACCGAACCTGCCGCTTCTTTCTTGGTGTACCTAAATCGACACCTCTCTGTGCCCCGAGAGGCGAAATGGGATGGAAGAATTGGCCCTAAGAAGCAGAATTAGGAAGTATTCAGAATTTATTCAAGATTTACTCAACAGAATAAGAATCTACTAAAATGGGTATCGTTGAAGAAAGAAATCTTGGGTGTCACGGAGAGTTATCTCCCTTGCTCACAAACTCACATTCAACCTGGACTTGATCAGTGGGAATAATAGAGTGAAAGATTCCAACAAAATAATTAAACAGCAACTTGCCGAAATTAATGATAAATTTGGGGTTTAAACGACTGTTGGTCTCATAAAAATCTTACAAATGGCATAGGGTTCCCAGAGTCATATCTTTGATGCTCAATGCCATGATATGAAATTCAGGACTGTGAAGATTTAGTTTAATATGAGGAAATATGTAAGACGACGTGTGCGTGGGTGGCAGTGTGTGTGGGGGGTGGGGGCGGAGGGTAGCTGTGATGGATATGTTAGCTTTTTAGCATTCATAGGGTGGTATATATTGGTTGGATACAGTGTGAGATGTGATCTATTTGTATTGAGATGAATGTGATATCTGTTTTAGTATCATTTGTATATTTTCTGCAAGGTCTCTCATACACCCACCCGTGGGTGGCTGATATAATAAATAAAATCAATGTATTTTGTATTTTTACTATGTATTGTATCGGGTGAGATAAATAATCTCCTTCTCTCCATATATACATATAATATATCAACCCACCGTACCATTGCTTAGTGCTTCTACAAGCCACAGGTATATGTGTCTGTTGAAAGGGTGGTTGACATCTTGTAATACAAAACCATTCGGAAACATTCGGCGTTCCTCGGCCGTGATTGCGTTAGGCTGATCGATCAATGATTCTTAGGTGTTGTGATTCGCTTAGCAGCGTACTACCACGGACACTTGCTGACCTCTCCCTCGGACTTGCAGGGAAGATTGAAACCTCAAAACCGTTGTGTGGAGACATCACAGGCAACACACACGCGCACATATCTTTAGGTGAAAAGGACTTAAACGATGAACTGCAGTAGAGACAGAGAGAATAATTGTGTAAAGCGTAATGAGGAAAGAAATATTATTAGATTGTATTTCTATAACTGCTTAGGTACAGAAAATATTTCACAAAATCCAAAAGATGATAAAAGGTGAGATTCTAGTTGACCTGGTGTCGGTCCAAGGGAGTGTGTCTGAACCACGGGGATACCTCCATACCAGATTGAAATTCACCTTCTTCCTCTTCGCAACTTGAAAAATGTTTATTATATTCAACTGAGCTGATTCGATTTTGAACTACCGAGCAAATGAAAGTAAACACATTCAAAATCCATGCGCACCTTTCCAGCTCAATGTTGAGAACAGTGAAAATGCGACCTCAAGGTTGCTGTGTAGCAATGCCTGTTATATCAGCAATGCTATTTGTATCAGATACCTTCAACTGATATTTGTAATAACTCATTTGTGTACAGAAAGGAAAAAGAATAGTAAAATAAAGAAAAGGTGAGTGACGAGTTCGCATGATGGGTATCCCCGTTACGGTTCGACCGAGGCCTCCTAACGAGGATAGATCAATGCTTTAGGCTCATAGGAAAGATTCGATATCAACCCACCATGCCACAGCTCACCCGATCACTGAATGCTATGACCTTAGCTATATGTGTAATCAGTACGAGTGGCAGACATCTTGTTATTATGCAAGACCTCGCGGTATCATTCGTTCACACTGGACAACTCGAAACGATACCACAAAGATTAAGGATTAGACCGACCTTCAACCCTTTTATACACTGAATCATATGTATCAAGACTGGCATTTTACGCACTGGGGAGTTCAGATCACTGTTTGGATAATAATTTTAAAAATATAAATCTAGACTTTTTGCAATCATATGTTGTTTTATATGTTATGATTAACCTATTATTTACAAGCAACGCCAATGTTTTGCTGAAGGTAAGTAGCTAAGTAAGTTTTACGTTTGATGAACGGAACGTTAAAATAGTCCGGGCTGTCAGTTTTCGATCAGGTTTTGCAGGCATCGCCCAGTGTACACCTGTTATTATTTTGTATGTAATGAGTGTAGCGGTTGAATTTTCTTAAAATTCATTTCTTCACCGATCTCGTTGAAATTTGAAATATAGGTTAATCTGCAACATATAAAAATACAACATATGAAAAGCAAAAAGTCTTGATTTTTATTTTTGAAAAGTTATTGTCCAAACAGTGATTCGAACTCCTGTGAAATGTACTTGTCTGTTGTGCAATTCCTGTGGAACGAAAGTCAAAGAAGCGTTCATAAACTCTCCGTGCGTTGTCAATGGTATCAAAACCTCACAAGTTTCTGAGAATATTTCTTACATTTGAAAATGTGTTTCCATTATCACGTGGCTTTTTAAAATCTTTTCAATTATCTTTTTCATTCATTATTTTTATTCATTCAACCATTCGTTTCCATTCCTCTATTAGTCATTCGCACTTGTTCATTCATTCACTTGTATGTTATGCCGAAGCTTATTCATATTTTATTGTTTCGCATATGGATGTATATATCTGTCTGTTACGTCAGAGCATGTACTGATGTCTGTTAATTCTGAGAATATCTACGTTCTTTTACGTCTAGGGAATACCTGTCACGTCTAAGCAAAAGAGAGTGATATGTATTTATGTCTAAGCATGAAGACATTTTGCTTTTCTCTTTAGCGTATGATTGCACTTTGATACTAAATATATGAAGCGGTATCTGCTTGGTGTATCAACATGCAGGTTTTTGTTTTATCTAAGCTTAAAGATGTCTGCTTTGTCTTTGTTAATAAACAAATAAAAATGAATGAGAAAACAGCTATTGAATTGGAGAGCGTTTGACATTGTGTATCATGAGTGCACAATATCCATCAGCCAGATGAATTGAAGGATGAATGGATGGAGGTGAGGTGAAATTGGGTTTAACGTCGTGCTTGAGAATATTTCGCTCATATGACGACGTGCATGCGTGTATGTGTATGTGCGGCTGCTTGTACCAGCCCAGACTGAAGCTGGTTTTATAGTGCTAGCCCAATGAGATACCATGCCGCAGTGAAGCATGAATGCCCCTACACTGACACACATTATACTGACTCCGAGTCGACCAGTCCTTGTTGTACCCATTAATGCCGAGCGCCAGGCAGGGACCAACAAGTACCATATTTTAACGTCTTTTGGTATGACGCGGTCGGGGATCGAACCCGCATGACCTTCCGCTCTCCGGGCGGACGCATGAATGGATGGAAATTATTAAAAGTAAAGTATAATGTTGGTTATCTTTTGCAAATCCACGCGATCTGCCATTCCGATTCATGCAGGTTTTCAAACAAACTAACTATGTTTGCAGTCCCAGAGTAGAAAAGTAAAAAGCAGCATATATCACAGGAGTGTGCGCACTGGCTCCTTTTCAATTCTTAATTTCAATTTCAAAGTTTATTCTCATGATTCATATACGATGACATAGAGTAAAAACAAATATATGTGCAAAACAATTAAACACATACATATTACGTTTTACAATGGTATTATCAATAAACGCTAAGACAACAAAGCTTATAGAAAGTGGCTTTAATTTTGTAACATATCTCGGATGTATCCCATTCCGGATCCTGAGACACGAGAAATCAAGGAAAGCGCTCAGGTTTGCGTTCCGTATATAAAACATATCTTACTGTGTATATAGTCACAGGAAGTGTCAACTTGCCATCACTTTGAATAACAACAACGAAAATATAAGCATATTCAGGTTCAGACTGCAAAATAAAAAATAGAGGATAAACATCGGTCATAAAGGGGATGTGGATTTTTAGGTTGGTTGGTTTGCCATATCTGTTAGTCAAGCATGTCTCTGAGAAAACAACAAATATTAGCTACTGATTGTTATGTTTAGAGCCATTATCCCATGATATTAATTGAAGAAAAATAAATCGATTTCCATTCCTCATGGTGTTCGAAAAGTATGTACATACAATTTCTTACTGAAAAGTATTGTAAAACTGTCCGAATAATAAAAAGGTGAGTTTCTGAGTTAGCATGATGGTATCCCTCGCGGCTCGACTGAGGCCTCCCCTGACGTGGATAGATCCAATGCTTTAGGCTCATAGGAAAGATTCGATATCAACCCACCATGCCACGGCTCACCCGACAAATATCGACAAACCTAAACTATATGTGTCATTGTCAGTGGCAGACATCTTGTTGTGCAAGACTAGGCGGAAACACTCGGGGTCACTCGGCTGTTCTCGCGTTGACTCATTGTTGTTTCAATGTTATGATTAACCTATTGTTACGGCAATGTACTTTGACTTGGTAGCGGACACACACGGAAACCTCCGCACCTCTCCGCTCGTAGCAGAGACAGTGTAATAAATGTATTTATAGTCTCGGTTGCTCGTAGGAAAGGTTTGAAACTATTGAAATTATTGTCCAAACAGTGATTCGAACTCCTGTGGTATTACTTTGTCTGTTGTGCAATACTCAAAGAAAGTCCAAGAAGCGTTCATAAACTCTCCGCGCATTCAATGGTTTCACAACCTCCTCACAAGTTTCTGTGAATATTTCTTACATTTGAAAATGTGTTCCATTATCACGGCTTTTAAAAATCTTTTCAATTATCCCTTTCAATCATTATTTTATTCATTCAACCATTCATTCATTCCTCTATTAGTCATTCATATATTTCATTCATTCACTTGTATGTTATGCCGAAGCTTATTCATATTTGTGTTTCGCATACGGATGTATATTCTGTCTGGTACGTCAGAGCATGTACTGATGTCTGTTACGTCTGAGAATATCTACGTCCGTTACGTCTGAGAATACCTGTCACGTCTAAGCGTAGGGTGATGTATTTTATGTATAAACATGAAGACATTTTTGTTTTCTCCTTAGCGTATGATTGCACTTTGATACCTAAATATGAAGAGGCATCTGCTTGGTGTATCAACATACAGGTTTTGTTTTATCTAAGCTTAAAGATGTCTGCTTTGTCTTTTGTTAATAAAACATAATACAAAATGAAATGAGAAAACAGTTCGCATGTGAATTGAGAGCGTTTGACATTGTGTATCATGAGTGCACATAATCCATCAGCCAGATGAATTGAAGGATGAATGGATGGAGGTGGGTGGTTAAATTGGGTTTAACGTCGTGCTTGAGAATATTTCGCTCATATGACGACGTGCATGCGTGTATGTGTATGTGCGGCTGTTTGTACTAGCCCAGACTGAAGCTGGTTTTATAGTGCTAGCCCAATGAGATACCATGCCGCAGTGAAGCATGAATACCCCACTCGGACACATTATACTGACTCCGAGCCGACCAGTCCTTGTTGTACCCATTAATGCCGAGCGCCAGGCAGGGACCAACAAGTACCATATTTTTAACATCTTTTGGTATGATGACGCGGTCGGGGATCGAACCCGCGACCTTTCCACTCTCCGGGCGGACGCATGAATGGATGGAAATTACAAAAGTAAGTAGTATAATGTTGGTTATCTTTGCAAATCCACGTGATCTACATTCCGATTCATGCAGGTTTTTCAAACAAACTAACTATGTTTTGCAGTCCCAGAGGTAGAAAAGTAAAAGCAGCATATATCAGGAGTGTGCACACTGGCTCTTTTCAATTTCAATTCTCAATTTCAAAGTTTATTCTCATGATTCATATACATGACATAGAGTAAAACAAATATATGTGCAAAACAATTAAACACATACATATTACGTTTTACAATGGTATTATCCTTAAACGCTAAGACAACAAAGCTTATAGAAAGTGACTTAATTTTTGTAACATATTCGGATGGTCCCATTCGGATCCTGAGACACGAGAAATCAAGGAAAGCGCTCAGGTTTGCGTTCCATATATAAAAAACATATCTTACTGTGTATAGTCACAGGAAGTGTCAACTTGCCATCACTTTGAATAACAACGAAATATACATATTCAGGTTCACACTGCAAAATAAAAATAGAGGATAAACATCGGTCATAAAGGGATGTGGATTTTAGGTTGGTTGGTTTGCCATTCGTTAGTCAAGCATGTCTCTGAGAAAACAACAAATATTAGCTACTGATTGTTATGTTTAGAGCCATTATCCCATGATATTAATTGAAGAAAAATAAATCGATTTCCATTCCTCATGGTGTTCGAAAAGTATGTACATACACTTCTTACTGAAAAGTATTGTAAAACTGTCCGAATAATAAAAAGGTGAGTTTCGAGTTAGCATGATGGTATCCCCGCGGCTCGACCGAGGCCTCCCTGACGTGGATAGATCCAATGCTTTAGGCTCATAGGAAAGATTCGATATCAACCCACCATGCCACGGCTCACCCGACAAATATCGACAAACCCTAAACTATATGTGTCATTGTCAGTGGCAGACATCTTGTTGTGCAAGACTAGGCGGAAACACTCGGGGTCACTCGGCTGTTCTCGCGTTGACTCATTGGCAATGTAATTTGACTTGGTAGCGGACACACATCGGAAACCTCCGCACCTTCTCGCTCGTAGCAGAGACAGTGTAATAAATGTATTTATAGTCTCTGCTCGTAGGAAAGGTTTGAAACTATTGAAATTATTGTCCAAACAGTGATTCGAACCCCTGTGGTATTACTTGTCTGTTGTGCAATACTCAAAGAAAGTCCAAGAAGCGTTCATAAACTCTCCGCGCATTCAATGGTTTCACAACCTCCTCACAAGTTTCTGTGAATATTTCTTACATTTGAAAATGTGTTCCATTATCACGGCTTGAAAAATCTTTTCAATTATCCCTTTCAATCATTATTTTATCTATTCAACCATTCATTCATTCCTCTATTAGTCATTCATATATTCATTCATTCACTTGTATGTTATGCCGAAGCTTATTCATATTTGTGTTTCGCATACGGATGTATATCTGTCTGGTACGTCAGGAGCATGTACTGATGTCTGTTACGTCTGAGAATATCTACGTCCGTTACGTCTGAGAATACCTGTCACGTCTAAGCGTAGGGTGATGTATTTTTATGTATAAACATGAAGACATTTTTGTTTCTCCTTAGCGTATGATTGCACTTTGATACCTAAATATGAGAGAGGAAGGCATCTCTAGCGGTGTATCAACATACAGGTTTTGTTTTATCTAAGCTTAAAGATGTCTGCTTTGTCTTTGTTGAAATAAACTAATACAAATGAGATAGAGAAAAACGGTTCATGTGTGAATTGGAAGCGTTTGACATTGTATCATGAGGTGCACATAATCCATCAGCCAGATGAATTCGAAGGATGAATGGATGGAGGCGAGGAGTTAAATTAGGTTTAACGTCGTGTGAGAA